>NW_006767444.1:260274-414047 GCF_000264995.1 Punctularia strigosozonata HHB-11173 SS5 | reverse complement strand
AGCCGCTCTACTACCGGCCTCCTCGCATCACCGATGCTCAGATCCGCGAGCGCATCATGCTTGACGCGGTGCGCGACTCAATGACGGATGAGCGCCCTTGCTACTAAAAAAAGGAGGTACCGAGAATTTCTTGAACGAGTGCACGATCAATTGTAACATAAGACCTTTGGTCTTTGGAAGGGCGTATGTAGCGCCACCATCGGACCTTCGCCCCGACAGAGACTCTCTTGACGAACGTGCACTCGAGTCGTGATAAAACCCCCACCGAAAGACACGTATTACGCCCTATAAAATATGACTGACACGTAGGGCCTCCGTAGTATATAAGTAGAGTACAAACGATCATGTACTCTAGCTTTCTCCTGCGCACTCAACGAGACTTACCCCGGTCTATTGTGTGAACTCTGAGGAACTCTAACCGTGTGACTACACTTCGCTTACAAAGCTTACCCGTCGTCACAGTGAATCAACCGTCCGAGTCATTCCCGAGACCTCACCAAATCCTTCACGGGTTATAAAATGGTAAACCATTCCGAAAAGATTTCACACCTCCATCTACATCGTCATGAACATGTTTTAAGGAACTCAGGACGAGCAGCGATACGACTACTAATACCTTGAGAAATCATGCATGTATGTCTTATGCAAATAAGTCAGGGTACGTAGCTTTGACGATGTCGGCAGCCTTCTCAGCCACGCCATAAGTAGCAGCAGACGTGTGCGCCGCGGGAAGTCTCGGCTGCGACAAGAGACCCATGAGCACCTCCTTGGCCAACCCAAGGAAAGAAAACAAGCTCACGATAACGCTAGCGTCGATGATCCGCAGTCCTTTCGCCCCTTTGACGAGTAAATCCGGAGCGACTACGCCCCACGTCGCGTCCTTGGGGCTCATCGCCGCCGTCGCGACTGGGTGGAAGAAGCTGACCGCGTGCTCGCGTATGTACGCGTCGAACTGCTCGTCCGTCGTCAGGTTCTGCAACGGCCGGACAAAGTAGCCGTCCCAGGCGGGCGCGGCGAGGTAGCGCATGCCGGCCTTAAGCCCCTGGCGGACGATGTAGAGGTCGAGCTCGTCCGCAAGGAGGTTGGGGTTGATGAGCGGCGGAGCGAACGGGTCGGACGAGTTGATCGTCACGGATCCGCGTGAGGACGGCGAGACGCAGCCGACGGGGAGGTTGAAGTAGTGCCCTGTCTCCTGCGTCGGGTAGACACCGTTCTGCGCGTAGATATGGGGTTAGATCGCGGCCCTCTCGGAAAATCGGCATTCATGCGATCTTACCTGGAAGAGGAATTCGAAGTGGGCTGTGGTGGGTCCGCTTGCGGGGTCGGTATGGTTCTCCCAGATCGGGTCATCTTCCGAAAGGCGCAAGAATGCCACTTGATTCTCGGACGTGTCAACCAAAATTCCGGTCTTATTCACTTCCCACTCCGCGAGGAGCTCGTTGTAGTACGTCTCATTCCTCCAGAGATTATCAAGGGTCTTGGTGTGGTTCGTTTCGTATGTGATGCCGCACTGCAGTGAAGTTAAATAACTGACGACAAACTAACTTGCTAAGCCAAGGGGACTTACACCAATATGGTCGGTCAAGTTTGCGCCAACCTGGAGAATGGTCAGACGGAAGGCCATTCTCTGGTGAGGTAAGTGGGCTACTTACTGATGGGTTGTCCAACAAGACAGGAATCCCGAGGGGTTCAAGGACGGCACCGTCGCCGATACCGGAGTGCATCAGGATAACGGGAGTGCCCACAGCGCCAGCGGATAGGATGACCTCTCGTCTTGCAGTCAGGTTCAGCGCAGATGTGCCTGGTTGTCATACGTAAATCCGAGTTCAGGCTACGAAAGAGATTCGGAGGCTCGTACCATTAACCACCACCTCGACCGTCCTGAAGGTGAGTGCCTCCGCATCCTTCGTCTGGCGCACTCGGGGGACATGCGCGTGAAGGAGAACATCGAGGTTCTTGCGTGCCAGATAGTTCTCAGCCAGGTAGGCCTTCGAGCTGGAGCGGACGCCCCGATCGATCAACGCCTGTGTCCAGGCTTACAACATCGTTAGGAGCGCCGTGTCCCAGGTCGGAAATATATGCACTGACCAATGCCCAAATGCTCGCCAGAGTTCAGGTCTACCTGGAACGGGAATTCCTCCAGCTCTTGGGTAACCGCAATTACGCGCCCGTCCGTCGCACGCGCCGCGCCGGGCACGCTCACGCCGATGACGCCGTCGAAACCGTGCACCTCCGGCAAGAACTGGCCCGAGACGTTATGGCCATCGACCGGCAGGTTGAACTTTTCGCTCTGTGGGACGTGTCAGTTCTGTGATATATGCGAGAAGGCAGAGAGGAGGGAAATGCGTGAAGGCAGAATTGAGGGATATGATGGATCATCGAACTCGCCTTCTTGAAATAAGGAAGGACGCCATCCCAGGACCAACCTTCCTCGCCGCTGAGGGCAGCCCACGTATCGATGTCGGATTTCGTTCCGCGCGTGTATACCAAGCAATCTGTTATGCCACGTAAGTCCAGGTATGCGCCAAGATAACCAACGCGACTCACTAACGGCGCTAGTGCCACCTAAACCAATACCTCGCGGGAATGGGAGGGTGCGGTTTTCGAGGTGCACCTGAGGCGTCGTGGTGTAGTTCCAATCCCAAGGCGTGCTCGGCGTGAGCGTCACGCATAACTGCGGCACGTCGATGTTCAGGACACCCTCGTTGCTACAGTACGAGCACTTGAGTGGACTAATCCTGGAATATATGCAACGAGTTTCGCCAAACTCACGCTCCACCAGCTTCGAGCAGGAGCACCTTCACGCCTGGGCTCTCCGTGAGTCTGTTCGCAGTCGTAGCGCCACCAGGCCCAGCTGCGCTCAACGTGAATCAAGACAACATCACGCGTTATCGAGCATCCGACGTGCCTCCGACGACGATGAAGTCGTACGAATCTTTCAGTTCGGACACATCTTGCAGGATAACTGCCGATGCCAGGCTGCAGGCCAATGACAGCAGTCCGAGAGCACGCAGCATGGCGAGGAAGCTGACAGACCACTCTGCCTCTGCATGACAATATATACGTCGACTTGTGCTAGACGTAACTGATATTCGCGAAGGTCGCCGTTATGCTTCTGCGTCATCGTGAGAGAGAGCGGTGGTCCCATGCCGCCTCAAAGGCTCATACATGGCGACACCGGTCCCTTTGGCTACGTCCTGGCCCACTCGTGTGGATCATGTCGCGCCCAGTGAGGGCTTTGAACCAATTGTGGTCGGGAGGCAAGGGCATAAGCAAAGTCAACCTGGAGGCAGCGCGAAGACCGCTCATCCCAGTCATCCAGGATCGCAGCGTCTTGGCGTAGTGCCATGAGAGTGGACAACTGCCAAGAAGCGTTGCGACCACCGAGGTTGGGAGCCGAGACCACTGGAGGATGGTGAACGGGCAAAAAGCCTCTCGGAGGACCTGACATCACGAACGGCGATTCTCACGGTCAATCTTGCTTGCATGATGCGATGAAACCAGGCTCTCTCAAGGGGGTAGCGGGGCGTGTCAAAGGATATACACCTCAGATTATATATCATGACAGAGGGGTCATCGTAGTCAACAAACCTCCAGGGCTGGTAACCCAAACAAGCAAGACCCTGAAGGTAAAGCCACCTCATGGCGTTCCGCAAACATCGACTTCCATCTGAACACTTTTTCGTAGAACGGCGCTCATCGCGACGCTTATTCCATCTTTCTCGATGGTGAATACGCACGCGCCACAAGCCTTGCCATTTTTGTTGATGTTCTAATGCAGAAGTGAAGACTCAGCTCAATCTCCACACCAGACCCCTCCACGTACATCGTCTAGACAAGGTATAGAGCGTGACTCCGAAACATGCGGACCTGCTGACGTCGTAGGCTTCAGGCGACTACTGGAGCCTTGGTCCTTGGCCGCTCTCCTACACTTGCCAAGGATCTTTGCAAGCAGTTCGCGGAGCGGTCTGTGGACAAATCATATCTTGCCCTCGTACATTGGCACCGCCATGAAGTTTCGGGCGCGACGGGCCAAGTCCATGTGCATCTTTGCATGGAGGATGGCCGAATTGACATCGCGCGTTCAATGGACGATGCAGGCAAGCTGTCCGTGACAAGCTGGGAAGTTGCAGCAACATCCGTAGGTTTGGACGCGCGCATCCGTCCGGTGGTCACGCTGAGCGTTCGAGAATAGACAATTCTCCCGCTCGCGCTGCTTCGGCTCGATTTGCATACAGGGTAATGGCGCTCTCCCCTTGGCTCTTGCGAAAACGCAGGCTTACGGTCGGTTTTTATCAGTCTGAAGCATCAGTTGCGCGTAGTGCTTGCGCGATACTTTCAGGGTATGTTTCCCCGATGTCCTCAACGTGCGTCATGCTCCATAAAAAGGGTTTCGCAGCACCCATTCTCGGCGATTCTCTCTACGCCAATCCTTTACCCCGAGATAACACGCAAGGCAAGATCCACGGAATTCCCTCGGACCGACTATTCCTGCATTCCTCAAGCATCTCTATCTGGGCAAGTCCTCCGAACATTCTCATCGCTCCTCGCAAGCACTCACGATATATTTCTTCCAGCGTCACGCGCCCTCAGGCCGAAGACGCCGCCTGACCGTCTTCGCCCCCCTTCCCGAAGATTTCCTGAATGTCTGTGAGCGCGCGGGGCTAAAAGTGGATGGGAACGCGCTCGAGGCCAGGGGCGGCGTGCTCGTGGACGGGGAGGAAGTCCGGGATGGACTCGCGATCGAGGGAACGGGCACGGTAGGGCTGACGAAGGTTCCCTTGCACCGTTCCGAATAAGCCATCTAACTCCAAAGGTGGATTGTATACGCGTCGCCGATCCTGCGTGGATCTCGACCCTAATGCGCTACTGTACAATGTGAAGATAATACTGGTGGTCCAAACTCGGTCCACATAGAGAAGAATAGATACCCTACGACGTTGACTTCCGCCAGGGATCGTAACGCATGATCTCGTCGCAGGCGCGCTCATGACTTGCTCTTCGCGGGCTCGGCGAGCAATGTGCCTTCCTGCGAAGCCTTCAGCCAAGTACCGAGGCCGACCGCGACGGCGCCGATGGCCTGAGCGGCATGGCTAGCGAGAATCGCTCCCCCGGCACCACCTGCTATCGCGGGCATCGCCGGCAAGGACCCTGCGGTCTAACATACGTCGTCAATCAGCTTCAAAACCCGATCAAGTATGGACGATTGCCCACTCACGATTAATATCGCGCTGATAGCGGTCATGGTCTTCGGGTGTTCGGAGGTGAGGAAGTCGAGCGCTTTACACGCGTTCAGGAGCCATACAGGCGCGTTTGCAACGGTCGTTTCGATAGCTGAGTCGCAATCAGTCAGGGTCGGTGAGAATATGACAGTATGGTACGGGACTCACGATCGCTGTTTGCTCGATGGGGTTGGGGTTTAGGCGGTACCGGAGGCGCGTGCTCGACGAACGCCATGATGGAATCGGACATAGCTCGAATGGGTGTCTTACGGGGCGGGGGAGAGGAGGTCGAAGAGTCGTGTTTTCTCTTACTCTTGCTATCCTCGGACTTATGCTTGGAAGGAGACTCCTTACTCTCCGTCTTTGATGTAGAGGGGTCCTTCTTGGACGTTATGGACGATTTGGACGCCGTCGAGGCCTTGGAGGCGCTCTTGGCGACGGGTACCAGCGGCATTGGCGCCTCCTCCTTCTTTCCAACGATCCACCATGAGCCCGAGGAAAGTTTCTGGACTTTGACTGAGGCCACTTCCTTCGAGTCAATATTCCCTGCGGAAAATCTGTCAACGCTTGCCGAATATACAGAACATATCCAACACTCACAACCCATGTTGGTCATCGCGGTGCAGAACTTCTTCCACGTCCAGCGGTATTTACCACCGTGCATAGTATATAGCACTTTCTTGAACTCCTCCAAGCGAGTTCTGGCGTAGCTGCCCATGTAATGCTGAGCGACCTTGTGCCAGCACTCCTCGGGGAGCTTCCGTGCGACGCAACCCTCTTTGATCTGGTCCAGCCAGGTCTCGACAGGCAGGTCCTTCTTCGAATTGCCCTTGAACACGGGAGCGTCCGTCCAAGACGCAAAGATTGGCTCAAGGTCGGCCGTCTTGACCTTGAATGCGCTCATGATAGCAGACATGGCGGTTGATGGGCGTAGCGAACGATGAAAGGAATAAACAGAGTAAAGTGAAAGAAAAAGGAGGACAAAGGTTCAGCGTCTGATATCGAGACTGGCAAGCCGGCCTTTATGCTGGAATATGTAGGGGGGAAGAAAGGCACCCTCGCCGTGGCCTGCTGGAAGATCATGTTCCGGTGGCCCGCTCTCCTGAGCCCTGACCAATCGAGGGTGTACCTAAGCGCCCACGTTCCAGATGATAGACGGAGGCATTTGATTCCAGGTCATTAATAGCCAGAGGATGGAGCTCGGTCGTAGGTCTCTTGCAGCGAGGCTGCAATGTGGATGACACGAGTCAGCCTAAGGGCGGTGCGCAAGACCTGAGCGCAGCTGATCCGACGACGCAAGACAGCTTCCATAGTTCGAGGAGTGGGCGTGCATCGTAAGGAGAATTGCAAGGATGTTCCACAAAAAAAAAGAAAAAAAACGGTATGGCTCGTGGAAGAGCAAGTCCGAGGGTGATCGGCGTCGGAAGCAACGAGTCGCGATGGCCCAAACACAACTCCTGCTTCTCGCCACCACAACCCTTGATCGCGGCGCGTCGAGGCTAACGATCTAAGACACGATGGATGTGAACTTCCGCAAGATAGACATCGATCAGTTCGACGAGGATGTGCTGCTGGAGACCGAACTCTATGACGCAGACCCAAGAGACCCTGCTCAGGTCACCGAGGAGGCGAAGGCTCGCGCGGCAACTGTCCGCGGTTCACTCTCTAAGTCAGTCGCGAACATCATCCTGAGTCTGCATGCGTAATTGGAGCTATAACTCGCGCATATAGGGGAGATATAACCGGCGCACTGACCACAGTGTTGGAAAACGCTCCTTACGGGCCATACGTGGAGGAGGCGAAAGTACGTTGATGTACTCCATGCCGAGACACATCTTTGTCGTCTGACTGGTGTTTCTTTGTAGACGTTAACGCTTCAAACACTCCTCACCATCCTTAACAGCACGAAATCAGCTGAGATAGCGAATATCGTGAAGTCGTTGGACCAAGATAAGCATGACACGCTCATGAAGTACCTGTACAAGGGCATGGCGATGCCGGGCTGGGGTGATGTCAGCGGGAGCGTATTGCTTGGGTGGCATGAAAAGGTGCGGCGTCCTGCTCGAATTCAGCTTGACGGGAGTGGCTCCTGATTACTACGCCTTCGTCATACAGTTGACGGAGGTCGCCGGTATAGGGTGTATCGTCCGTGTGATGACCGACAGGCGCACGGTATGATGCCCCGAACCAATCATGTTGTATCTTACAGGAATGTATATCATGGATCACGGGCCGATGCTCATCCCATCTTGCCGGTCAGGCTATCACTTCACCAACTGGTCCGACCTTCGGTTGGCAACGTTGAACTGGGGAGACCGTCTTCTAGCACTTTCTCGGCCTTTTAATCGCACCGGTTCGCTCGCATTGGCTCTTAGACTTCCTGCGCGAGCGACGTCATAGCGTTCGACCCCGTCATGGGCGAACAGGTTAACGCCTTAGCATCCGGGCGAGTTATCATTTCGGTAAGTCACGAACTGTCTCGGGACGTAACCACGCTAAACGTGATCATAGAGACCATCCTAGCGGTGTTCTTGCTATAATTGATCTGTTAACTCCGTCTATAGCTGTACGCGGGCTCTGACCTCCTCCCTCGATTGCTAGTCGCTCAGTCGCCGTTCTTAGCTTCTACGAGGCTGTGTCGCGGCGCCCTTCTCCCATGGACTCGTTCTCTGATTGTCACCTGAAAAGTAATCGTTTACCCGTGAGCTGGATAGATATTGCGGCGCATGGCGCACTCTACTTTCTCTGATGCACCATAAGATGCCGTCCGCCATGGTCGCTAATGGCGTCGACCTCTATGCTACTAATATGTAACAGAAGCGAAGCTCGATGACCAACATCCCGGCCTTATCAAGCTCTGCCCTCGTCTCCAGGCTTCCAGCCTTCTAACAAGCTCTCCCGTCCCTTAATTGTCACGGGTCACCGCCATTCATCTGATTTTGGCGTTCTGCTGTGCGTTTTGCCCTCCAGTAACGCGTCCTTCTATTTCTCATCTGAAAGGTTCCGCATATGCTCATATGATCTGGCTACCTCTCACGCTCCCTGTTGTAATGTCAAAATCCCTATCGTCGGTGATAAGTACTCCAGCCCCGTGGACATTCGGTATTGGGCGTTCTCTGATACTTGTTTTCTCGGAAATGGCGCGCTTCCGGACGACGCAGGCTGTCTCACCTGGTATAATCAGCAGCCTATCTCCCGTAAGTCTGTCCTTACTGCGTGAACATGGCTCATTGTATCCCACGTACGTTCTTGTAGATAGTGAGGATACAGGGCCGCCATTAATTGGACGTACTTCACTACACGGTCTTGGCACTACAGTCCCTGGCTCCTTCGCGCGACGTTACAGAAACCTCTACGACAGTGGCGTCTCGCGCCAACTTCCGAAGGGCAGTACACGCGATACAACCCAGATCTTCAGGATCTAGGTACCTTCTACAGCGGGCATGGGCCCGATGACGAAGCTTCCTCCTCCTCGCTAGAACGCTTGATCTACTTATCCCATGTATCGTTCTGCAGCTTCGCCGTCTCCGGCAATCTCACTCAGCGCTTCGCGTGAGGCGATAGCTCAAAGCGTCGGGCATGACACGACTGCAGTCACCATATGCTAGGGTCGAGGACGTGACGTTGGCGGAAGATGCTCCCGCCTTGCATCCGCGGCGGTAGCAGCTTTCCCTCGCGCACCCGCGATTGTGGAGGACACCCTTTAGCGGGCAGTCGTCGGCAAGTGCTCGGTACGGGATCGAAACTTGTCGAAACTCTGTCGGCGTGTTTACTCGACGCATCGGTCAGACCGATCCGTGGTCACGCGGACCGGAACAGCGCCACCGGAAGGAATGGGATCGAAACACGGCAACATGGCACTTCCGGACATCCATGGTTATCGGCGCAATCTTAACGTTGCTCCGGGACTCACGATGTACGTATCGAGATGCATCTTGCATGATGATCTCGCTATGGCGCCTCCTTGCTCATGGCGTAAGGTGTGCCTCGCAAACACTCAAATACGTGGGGTGAGACAGACATGCCTCCCTCCACTCTACACCGGTACCCCGACTCTTACTTGCCGCCGCTATCTCCATTACAGTTCGCAGACGTCACCTACACCAGCTGCAGATCCCCCGTGAACGGTGGACCCCGGTATTTCATATCGAGCCCGAATGTGCGAATACGAAGTGTAGGTTTAGGCACACCTTATGCATATTCTTACAAGCTGCCGTGCTCATCTATGCGTCATACAACAGAGTTGGTGATCGTTACACCGGATGCGGCCATTTCGTCGCGTTGTATGAGACGGGCGAAGTCACAGATTGCATGTCAGAGGATTGCAAGACGAGTTCGGCCCATAAACACAAGACGGCAAAGAATTGCGGCTGCCCTGCGGTGCGTCCCGGGATCCCGGGTGTCCTTTATTATTGGCTTCTCATGACGGTGCACTTTGCAGGTGAAATGGCAAAGGCGAAAGATACAGAACATGTTCCGCACGAAATGCCCGGATCACTAGAGCAATTTCCCTTGTTATCCGGGTGCGCGGGCCGACGCTTTCTGGCCTGCGGGGGTCAGATTGTCGGGTTGTTTCAGCCGGTTAGAGCCGCAACGCTATCGTCTCTATACTTGCCACGATAGAGGTCGAGTGTATACGATGTAGCGACGTCGACGTCACGAACGATGGAATCTCACGCGATCTTTGCGATGATCGCATTGCAAGTTGATCGCCCCACGGCGATGCTGCCAGGTCGGAGGTGAGGTCCAGTGTTAATCAGATGTGCAGCACCCGACAGCACGCCATCTGGTAGATGATAAGATTATATATCGCGGCCGGTATGTTCTATGATACATGCCGTGCAGAGTAAGCTACCGAGCTACAACTACACGATGAGAAAGAGGGTACTGTATAACACTAGGAAAGAAATCCGAGGAGAGCGAGGTCATAATAATACAGAACGGCGGAACGAAGCCAAAGCCCGGGTTGCTGACCGGCAGAACGTCCATGCGTGGCGAAGGCTTGCGGCGAAGCCGAAACGCTCACTTTGCTATCATGAGGACGATCGTCGCGACGACAGCGCTGATCGCGAGGAACGCTAAGAATGCCCAAAGGCATCGCTTCCCATACTTCATTTCCTCCTGGCGGGTGGCCAAAACGAGAAGCTTTCGCTCGTCGTCCGACTTATCCGCGTGCCAGCTTTCCTCCACGCGCAGGGGTGAGCATAGAATTATGATCCCGATTATCCAGAACGGGGGGAACACTGCGGAGAACAGTGGTTGGTTAGCTGCCGTCTCAAAAACTCGGAAGAACAGTGCACACCCACGGAACCCGTTGCGCCAGGACCACTTCGCTTGGTTGACAGAGTCTTCGCCAGACATGTCGGGGTACGCGGGCAGCCTCTCCGTCTCCGCGTATGCGGGAGGTGGCGACGCCCGGGCCGGCTTGGCCTTCTTCTCCGGCTTGCCGCCCCAAAACTGAGAGATTAATTCTTCTCGGTGCTGGTGCGCTGCAATCTGCGCCGCGAGGTCGGGGGTGACGGCGTGCGATTTTGGCGAGTTGGAGCGCAGTGACTCGAAGGATGAGTTGGAGGATGATGCAGGAGCGATGGTGTGAGCGTTGTTTTCCGCGTCTGCGGAGCCCTTGCGGCGACCGCCAATCGACCAGGATTTGGTAAAAGGAGACATAGCTGGTGATTAACTAGGATGTGTCGATATAGGCGGTGATCTCGAGGGAGTGGGTTGGACTATAACTGGTGCGCTCGCCATAACTTAAGTACGCTGGATGCTCGTATCGCATCGCTTGCAAGACAAAAAGACCTGCCCTGGCGTGGCACTTCGCTGCAACTCGGAGAGATCATTAGACTTTATTTCGAGATCGCGAAGGAGGTAAAGACAATAACGCGACGCAGTTGCTTGGTCGTGCTTGTTGCGCTAATTCCGAGCAACATTCCTTTTCAGGCTCACGTCACGTGCACTTTCCCATGCTCGAAACAAAAGGCCTGCGAGCTTCTGGAGCATGTCCGGAAGGATATTGCTATGAATGTTCCTGGAAGGAGAGTCGCTATTGTCTCGCTATTGTATGTATTGGTGCTTCTGGGCAGTAGACATCGCGCCTTTTCTCTCGCGTGTCGTCTTCGGGATATGCGGGCCTGTCATATTAACATCGGAAACAACTTGACCAGTTGTCGACAAAACGAGGTAAACAAACGTGGCTTGTACAATTACGGTCCAAGGCTTGGCGAGGCAGTTTTGTAAGCGCAATTTCGGGACCGGATGAGGTGGGAAGACATGGCGGCGGGGACGACGGAAAACAGCCCGCGCGCTTCAGACCAAGCGGCCTCAGCTACAACGACATGCCAGACAGATGTTCATATAGGTACATTGTATGTGAAAGATGATACTCGTGCGCAAGAAGGTCGTGAGGAGCGTAAAGCTGCAAGGAGACGCTCAGGACAGCTATGAATCAGATGATGGCGCCGATCCTTGCATCTTCGCCTCCTGGTTCGCCAACCTGATCCTATAGACCAATGCGTAAGCAGATGGATCAGTTTGCATAACGAAGCTTCGTACTGGTTCCTCGCTACGAGAACACGCAACGTGCGTTCCCGCTCGAGCTGCGTCATGTTCGGCCAATTGGCGATTCGGGACAAGGTCTAGTAAGCACCAATGATCATGGTGGTCAGCGCCCTACGGAAGTGAGTGCAAGTCGACGGTATAGGAGACCAACAGGGGACTGAGGAGGAACCCTGGATCTCGAACCGTAGAACAGATAACGCGATGCGGAAGCGTAAAGAAAGCTGAATAGAGTCACGTTATCGCGTATCGTACAAGTTAAGTCGGTGCGTCTATATCTATCAGTCCTGATTCTACTCTATCGGCAACAGGCCACCACCCAGGTCTCAAACCATCGCGGGTCTCGTCGTTTTCTCTCCCTTCGGGCGGGTCTTGTCTTTTGGTCCTCGTTTCAGCTCGTATATCTGCTGCTTGACGGGATTCATCGTATCGTTTCCGGTCCTCGTATGCAAGTAATGGTACATTTGTGTTCCAGGTCAGAATGCGAATAAAGAGGAATAAAGAATTGTATGAAGGAGGACTCACTCGGAGGGCGGTTGCTCTACCGCCCACGAGGTTCCCCCGCGTTCTCCGGTTGCTCTAAGAGCTGCTCCCGGAGTTCTGTTTGTGACATGTGCGGCACGAAGTGTTTCAGCCGGTTGAAGTTGAATCTTCCACCAGCGGGGCAGCCCCCCATCGACTCGAGGGCGCATGAAGTCCCGAAGACCTCCGTGATTCGCATCGGTCCTCTCCATCGTGGCATGAGCTTCTTCCGAGTTTCGTGCGTCGATTCCATCCACATTTGCGCCACCATGACGAGGTCGCCGCTTGTGAACTTCTTTGCCCGGACGGATTTGTCGTATGTCTTTTTTCTGCGTATCTGCTCCTCCATCGCGTTGGCAACCGCCGACCATCGCTGCTGGTCCACAAACGCCAGTTGAGCCTCGATTTCGTCATCTCCGGGCTCGTCGACCTGCGATCTCGGGATGCTGCTCGCGCAGGATCCAAAGAGTAGTTGTCTGGCCGAGTAACCGTTCACTTTTCGGACATGCGAGTTGAGGTCCGCCACCGCCTGAGGTAGCTTATCCGGCCAGTCGTTGGGAAATGAGTCGGGTGCCAGCTCAGGGTTGTCGACTGCGCAGGCTCGTCGAAGTCGGTCGAGGATAAGTTTATTCTCGACTTCGCAAAGGCCGTTCACCCATGGCGCGTACTCTGGACTGTGGACGAATTCGATGCCGTGTTCTCGACAGAATTCGGAGACCTCTTCGCACTTGAAGTGGGAGCCGCCGTCCGTGAATAGTGAGTCGAAGTGCTGGTAATCTTGGCGGATCGTGGCCAAGGCCTTTGTCGTTGTTGCCCCGTTTCCAGCCTTCTTACTTTTGAACGCCCAGACCCATCTCGTGAACCAGTCCACCACGACGAGGATAGTCTTGTATCCGCCTTTGCCAATCGACATCGATAGGTAGTCCGCGCATACGCGCTCGAAGGGCCTCGACCGCACAACAGGGCGTAACAGCGTATTGATCAGCCGCGGGCCGAATTGTTGGCATCGACCGCATCCTAGGATGGCCTTCTCGATAGTCTTCTTCATTCGCGGCCGGAATACGGACTTCAAGAGCTCCCCATAGATGCTATCCCTCGCCCAGTGACCTCCCTCTCTATGCTCCCTCTCAGCGGCGTCCCTCATCTCTTCCATCGTCACACATTCCACACGCCCTTCTCCCGTACCTCCTGCCATCTTCCATAGCCGCCCGTCCTCCACAAAGAACATTCTTCGCGCCAATCCTGCTGCCCTCTTCTTCTCTGCCTCCGTCCGTTCCTCATCCTCCGTGTCCAGTAGGTGCTCCACGATCGGCGCAAAGAAGGTATCGCCCTTAAACCTCTCTGCGAGGGCTCGACCTGCTTCATCCCGTTCTAGCAGGGAGACATCGCCTGTGCGGTTGTTTTCCTGGTCAGCATTCCACATGTCTGATAAGAACGATGGATCATGCGCTTCCAGCGCACGCGCGATTTCCTCCTCCGACCAGTCGTATTCCGCGTGCATCATGAATAGGTCATTGACAATCCCCTTCTCTGCCTCCCACTCTGCACGTACATCCTCCGTTTCAGCCGGTGCGGACAGCCCTGTGCGTGTCGGTCCATCCATCGGGTTTGATGCTCCTGGCCGGTGGCGGACCTCGATTATATTATGCCCCAGGACTGCCTCCTTCCACCGTGCGTGCGCTGGCGGTAAGTTCTCATGCTGGAGAAATTCTACAACTGATTTAGCGTCACATTCCAAAATAATTTTGACGCCAAAAATGTATTTGTAAAATTTGTCGAAAGACCATTTGATCGCCGCCAACTCGAGGATGAAAGGGTGATATCTCGACTCAGCTGGCGTCGTCTGGCGCGAAGCAAACACGATCGGGTGTATTGATATCTTCGTTTTTGCTTCATCGAGATGCTCTTGCGCCAGGAAGGCCGCCATTGCTCGGGTTGATGCGTCTGTTCCGATGATGAATGGTGAGCCGTCGTACACTGGTGCCGCCAGGACCGGTGCCGTCGTCAGGGTGATTTTCAGATATACGAAGGCACGTTCGTGCTCATCCGTCCATCTCGACTCGATATCCATGCCTTGGAGTGCCCGCTTGTATGCTCCACGGTTCTTCCAGATCCTCTGGGCACTGGCTGGGAGTTGTCTTGCTCCCTTGGTCAGAGCTACCAAGGGAAGCGCCCGCTTCGCAAAGTCAGGGATGGTGCTTCGGAAATAGCTAACCGTCGACACGAACTGCAACACGCCGTGTGCAGTCCGCGGTCGTGGCCACTGTAAGATCGTGGCCGTCTTCGTCGGATCTGGGTGTATCCCCTCGAAGTTGATGATCTGTCCACCAAACTTTACGTACGGAAATCCCAGAAGTGTTTTCGCCGGCGCCAGGGAAAGGTGAAACTTCCGACATAACTTGAGGATTACTGTCAGCTTCTCGAGGAACTCTTCCCATGTCATGGCGCCGGCCGCCAGGTCGTCCATCCACGTCTGTAACCACTCCATGAGGTGAGCGAATATTCTGTACATGAGAGTATTGAACGTAGATGGTGCGCCATGGAGGCCGAAGTTCATCCGCACGTTCCCGAAGTATCCTCGTCGGACGACGGCGAATGCGGTCTTCCCCACATCGCAGTCACGGATTTTCACCGCGTAATATCCTGAATGTAGATCCAGCGACATGTAGAGCTTCTTTCCGACGAGTCTCTGGGCCTTGACATCGAGCTCACCTGTCGGATGCGCGGGTACACATGCGTGACGGTTGATCGCCGTGTATGCCTGGCATATCCGCCATCAGGACTCTACGAATGGCTCAGTCCGATCGTGGATGAATCGCTCAGGTGATACGTCAGTAGGCAGCCGCAGGCGTGGATCGTGTGGCAATAGAATGTGGACCCTGGATGCCTCTTCGTTTGCTAGCCGTTTCATGTCTTCCTCGGATAGCGTTGGTCGTGGTCGGTCTTTCGGTGCAAGATTAACCGAGTTAACGCACTGGACCTCCTCCGGTCTCAGCTGCCGGATGAAGCCAGCGTCCTCCAGCTCCTTGATCTGGGCGAGGAACCAGTTCTCCTGAGGCTCCGTCATGTACTGGCTTGGTTTGGGGAATGTCGGGAGGCGAACACCCTCCGGAATGTTGATTTCGTGTTCTATCCCATCAACTGCTCGTACGTCACTCAGCTTGAGTGCCCACACGTCAGCGTACTCCGTGCAGAGATTCAGGACCTCCTCCCTTTGCTGGTCTGACAAGCCAGGCCCCGTCTGTATGAGCTCTCGTATCCTCGTCTTGCGCTCGCTTGAAAACCTCCACGAGTCGTCGTCAGCTCTGGTTTTTGGAGGTCCGTTCTCGCGCTCCCATTCGTCCAGGTCGATTCCTGGTCCAAACTCTTCGCGCTCGTCTTTCCCAACTCCAAGGACATTCTCAGGCCCGGACCCATGAGACGTGTCAGTTTCAGGTCCGTCGTGTTTGGGAATTTCATCGGAACTCGCCTCGACGGGGGTTGGAGAGACCCCCGAGTGCGTTTCCTCGCCTTTTGGTGAATCCCCTTGAGTTCGGTGCATCCAGTCCCGTCGTCTCGCGGCCTTCCATGTGGTTTTGTCCGGAAAATGACCTTCTTGCCATTTTGGTTGGTTGGTGATCTGTACTGGTTTTTCGGTAGTGCAGTTCATGTCCGCCCGTGTATGATAAGGTACTTGCCTCGGAGGGGCTGGCAAGGCCCCTACGAGTTTGGTTATGCCGTGGTCAACGTGGTCGACCACACTGACCACATAATCTCTGTACCTCGTCGTAGTTCCGCGTCCTTGTCGTTTTGTACGTTCAAGTGGGCCCGTCTCGTCTTCCTCGTCATGCCCATCCTCTTCGTGCTGCTCTTCCCCTCCCTGCTCTGGCCTCCTTTCCTCGTCGTCTGCTATCTCCTCTGCTGTTTCTCCATCGTCCGTCGCCCCTTCCCTTCGCTTTATTCGCTCTAGCCTCTCGTTCTCAATCGTGACCACTAGTCCGCCTGGTATTTTGACCTCTAGAATGTCCTCGCCGTACGTGTGGGTAGCCTCGATGGCAAATAGCCATGGTTTCCCTAGCAGAACCTCGAACACTCCTTGCGTGTCGAGTATCTCCAGGGTCGTCATGACTTGTATGCCCTTCATCGTCACCAATACCGTCACCTGTCCTTCTGACCTTGAGATCTTCCCATTGGCCATCCTCGCCGTCGTCTTTGACTCTGACTTTTCGCCCAGCACCGCAGCAAATATCCCATATACCACGGTATCAATGACACCTGGAAGCATGCAGCCATCGTCGACGGTCGCGGTTGCTCGCAATGCGTGAGTTGCCCCCTTCGGTCCTTCGAGAACGACGGTTTGTCGGAACGTCGTATGCGCTCGTGGGTCATTCGGCTCTCGTTGCGGTACGAGCCAAATGTTTTCGTCTGTAGTCTCTGGTTGCTTCAAGACGCGTGCCCTCTCAATGCCATAGTCATCGGTATGCCTTGTCGGGTCGACGTGCAGCAAATTTATTGGATCGAGACTACAATGAAGTGATTGAGTGCGTGCGAGGAGTTGTTTACAGGTCCATTCAGGTGAGACTCCCCTCGAGGGGGGTGTAATCCATCCCCCCACTAAGTCATCCCACTTTTCCAAACGGTTGAGGGGTGTGCGTATCTTCGCGAACGAGGTTATCTGTCGGCGTTTCTCCCTATCCGTAATGGACTGGTATGTCGACGAGAGTTTGATGGGCGTGAGGCGATCGTTATCTGTATTGTCCCCCCTCCCGCTCGCGTTGCGAGGAGGGACCGTTGCCGATGCTCCTTGGGTTGATGAGGACCGGGGTTTGCGCCACCCTTCGTTCAAGCGCAAGCCCCGCTGTCTTTTTCCTCGTCACTCTCGTCTCCGCCCATATCGTACGCCCCACTCGTATCCTCGACCCCCTCCGTCGTCACGTCCTCCACTGCTGCCACCTGCGCCCCGCGGTTCTGCTTCCGCGTTTCCGTCTTCTGCCTCGCCACCGCACGCCTGAACTCCCCTTCTCTCTCACTCAAGAGTTTGGGATTCGTGCAGACGGAGGCGTTCCGTCCCCATTCGTGGATGTGGCCGCAGTCGAAGTGCTCGCCACTGCCTGCTTTCGCAGTTCCTGGCGACAGAGGGTGGTCCATCCAATGCTGGACAGGTCCGTTCCCGTATCGGCGGCGATGCGCGTCCGCGTTCCTCCAGTATTCGGCTTCGCCTTGCTGGGTCTTGTCGAATGGGCCACAGAAGACCACGACAGAGCGATCTGTCCGGTTCCCGCCACCCGATGTCGCCGTGTTCGGGTTTGCAGCCAGTGTCTGCCGCGCCGACGTATCTGGAGAGGCAACCGCCTTCCGGGCCTGGGTTTGTAACGATTTCCATCGGGTGTCGAACTCATCCAGCCGCGTCTCGACGAGTTTGATACGCGCCTGTTCGAGAAGGTAATGGTCGAGTTGATGGACGTCGATCTTCGTTAACCCCAACACCAGGTCCTTCAGCGTGGTTGGAGGCTTCGTAGCAAGTACTGCCATGTTGCGCAGGACTACCGGTATCTTGCGCCATGCCTGGCGTGCCTTGCCGGCCTCTGTATGGTCGACCACCCCCAGTTCCTTGCCCACGTTCGACAACCGCTCCGCAAACCAGACGTGCCGCCTAATCTCCTTCGTCTCCATCCCTTCCTTCACCACCACCGGCTTCGCCAGATCCGATTCCTCTAACCTCATCCCTTCCCATTCGACCTCAACCTCCTCCTTGCTCCTTCCCCTCGCGGCGTACTCAGCCTCAAACGCGGTTGTGAGCATCGACCAGCTCGACGTCTGGGCTGATCCCAAAGCCTCGTACCACGATCTCGCAGGGCCCCTCATTCTCGACTTGAAAATGGACAACCTGTCCGATTCCGCAAACCTTCCAACCATCATGAGACAGTCGAAGTCCGTCAACCAGTCCTCTGCATTCTCTCCCGAGTAACCGGAGAAGGTCGGCGGTAAGGTTGACATGTTCGTCGGCAGCCCAGATCTGGGTGGGAGTGGGGGTGGGAATGGCGGGGGTAACGGTGGTAGTCGTTTGTGAAGGTGGGGTGGGTTTTCCCGTTGGAAGGGTGGGGGGAGTTGAAACGGCGAGACGCTGCGTTCTTCGTCCTTGATCACCCCTTCCGGTGTTTCTGCTTTTACAGGATCCGAGCGGGGCGTAGAAGACTGCGTCGAGCCCCAGCCAAATATTGCCTCGTCTAGTTGTAGTTGTGAGCTGTCGACCGAAGTGTGATCACCAGCCAAGAGATCGGCTAGATGTCGATTCTGTACCGCAATCCAGGAGCTGTGGGATGAGAAAACTTGCCCGCCGGGTCGTCCAGCGCCAAGATCACGTCCAGGTGAATCGTCCGGGGTAAGGGAGGATCCCCAGACTCGGGAGTTGTCGTCGATTTCGTCTTCCGCCAGCCTGGATGTTGGATAAAACGAGAAGTCGTAACTGAAGCGCCCGCTGCCCGCCGGGCCTGAAAGAGTCGTGAAGTGTGAAACACTCTCGTCACCACCTATAGGAGACCAACAGGGGACTGAGGAGGAACCCTGGATCTCGAACCGTAGAACAGATAACGCGATGCGGAAGCGTAAAGAAAGCTGAATAGAGTCACGTTATCGCGTATCGTACAAGTTAAGTCGGTGCGTCTATATCTATCAGTCCTGATTCTACTCTATCGGCAACAACGGACACACCCCATCAGAGTTGACGACCATCGGACCCAGCTCCTCAAATTTGAGCGAGTCCGAGCCTACCGCCACCTTCGCTGTGTCGCCAGTTTCGGATGCAGAAGGGGCGGGTAAGAGATGGTTTTCGGGCGTAGACATGGCAAGTTCTGGGTAGTGAGCACGATCCGATATTGCACTTAGGCTTACAAGGGTAGTGATGAAGCTTTGAGTGGAACTGCGTTAGCGTTGCAGCTGCATGATGTGCATGAAGAGGCCATTTCATACACTGCATGCAGTTCTCGAAAGTTCGGGGGAAAAGTCGGCGTTGGACGTTCTGCCTGTTATCTACTGATGGTTAAAACCGGCTGTTTGATTGTCAGCCTTCGATAGCTCAGCTGGAAGAGCGTGGGACTGTAATGGTTAAATGCTTGTCATCCCAAGGTCACTGGTTCGATCCCGGTTCGAAGGATAGCTTTTGATGTCGTGCGCTAGGCAGGTATAATCCTTTGCTCAGGAATACAGGATGAGGGCCATTTCTGGTGTTGCCGTGAGTCGAGAACGTTGCCTACGGTGCATTAACCCGCTCGGCGCTCGCGCGTTAACGCGTTGACAACTTGACACGCTCCCACACTCACGTTCTTACCATTACCGCAACGCCTGTGCTTCCCATAGCGAGCCTCAACCGTCATGGCGACAAGGCGATTGAACGCATCGGTTTCGTTGTCAGGAGGGCGAAAAAAGCTTTGTAGTGCGCTCAACGATCGCGCCTCGAGACGTTGCCTGGCCCCTGGGTGTCGTTGAACGCCCATCGGATGCCGACTCATCAAGCGGTCACTAGCCCGCGGAGGAATCGTACTCTTATCAGTAATTGGATACCTTCGAACACCAAGCGCCCAATATTTCCCTTGCCAAGGCAACGCTTGCAGGAATCGCTTCCAGTCCCAGTGTTCATGGGCGACTGCATCCGACGCGCTCGCGATTTGCCCAAAGATACGGAGCTTCGCCTACAGTGGCCTGCAACCAAGCAGCTTTATGAACGTGCTACTCATCGCCACTACCACCACTTGTTTGTTGGGTTCAGAGGCATCGCCTCTGGACGGAGCATCTTCGAATTCGTGTCCCCATGGTCAGGTACACTCCGCCGTGGCAACGCCGTTTTCGTCGGAGCTCTGGTTGAATCATATGCCGATGCAGAGGTATGAAAATGTTCACACTAGTACTGCATAGCATGGAACTTCATGCAAGCGTAAGTCTTAACAGGGCGACTACTTCCCATGCAACCTTAGGCTGCATGCTTTCCAGGTGAGGCTTCAGAAGCAGCTCTCATAGCACAGCTCGGATATTCATACGGATGTACACAGGTTTCTCCACAGAACTCGATGATTTCTCTCACGATTGCAATGCAATACACCTCGTCGGTAGTTAGTTTGAGGTGGTTGTTTCGACTGGATGGCGCTTCCTTGACCGCAGTAGCGGCGAGAGAGAGGGTCACGGTGAGCTTTTGATGCGCTCAAGTGAGGCACCGACGGTATATTGCGCGCGTATCTCACGCGAAACATCTGTTAGGCGCCCAGATATAATATACGAACCGAACACCATATGCACGACAGACGGTCTTGTTCTTTCCCCATCGCCTCCGCATCCCCTATACTCGCTCACATAGACAACGTATAACGTCCACCTGCAAACATGGTCAAATCGTTCTGGATTGCGAGCATCGCGCTATTGACCACGGCGACGCTCTTCAATCTACTTGTCGCGATCGGTCAGTCCGGTTTCTGTGTATGCTAGGTAAAACTCACGCGTTGGCTGCTGTCGGCATTGGCGTCCAGGCTTGCCGTCTCTCCCTGCACTAGATGTCGTAAGGGTTCACTCCTCCGGGACCATCCCTACGGATTCCCAAAATGGCGTTCCAATCAAGGAACTCAGGGTAAGCATGAAAGATGTATCATAGCGGACACCGCCTGACCCACTCTTTTTGTTAGATGGGGACCTGGGGCATCTGTGTATACGAGGCTCCCAACGGACACCGCATATGCTCCCCCGCTCGTACGTTCTCAATCATGTGCACAATCACACCAGTGTTGATTATCGAACCTTTAGACCATGCTTATATCGTTCCGTTCTTTGGCCCCAAGAACCTTGAGATCGTCGGCAAATCCTGGACGCGCGGGCTCGCTGTTCATCCCGTCGCCGCCGGCGCTTCGTTCATCGCATTGGTCCTCGCCGCGGCGTTTAGCACGCACGTCACCGCGATGTTAGCGGCGTCGTTGACCGCTCTTCTCGCCGCTCTCCTTACCTTGATTGCCTTCGCTATCGACATCGCCCTCTTCGCTTTCACTCACCATCAGGTGGGCAAGGTCAAGGACGTCCACGCGAACGTCGACGCTGGGCCGGGTGCGTCCGCCTCTCTTGCCGCGTCGGTTGACACACATTCTGACGCTTCGATATGTTTGAAGGCTTCTGGTTAACGCTCGTGGCTCTCATCCTCCTGTTCGGTGCGGCAGCGACGGTGATATTCGGGCGTCGCGCCGAGAACAACACGAGGTATCCCTCCTCGGGCGGAGGAGGCAAGAACCCCTTCTCCTCCCTCTGGGCCCGGTTGACTCGATACTAAAACATACGTCTTGGGTTTCTTCCTCTTCTTCTTCTGGTTTCATCAGTGTTTTTGATTCAATGGTTGGAGATACCCTGCTGATACTCATGACTGTGATTCCCTACCGTTGTCTATGACTGATACTGGTGGTCCGCGTTCCTATCGTGATGGTTTACTCAGACTTTGCAGCGTCGTTCAAGGTTTCCTGGAACGATCAGCCGTGGCCTATTCCATGTTAGCTAGTCGACGATAATGATTGTATTAGATACCATTTTCATCAATGAGGTCAAGGGACCGTGAGTTTAATTCTTCGGCCAAGTCCTTCATGTTCGTGACCCACAACGTTGATCCTCACACCAAATGGGAAAAGTAAGAAAGTAGAGCAAGATGTAGAATACAGCAATACTTATTACCCCAGCATCGCTTCCTTTCCGTACTTTTCGACTGAAGCTCCTTCATGTATATCAGGCGCATCTCGAGAGGGCCCCGTAACCTACTATTGAATGCCTAATCGCCATCCGTACGTTGAACGGGTCTGGTGACGAGGATCATACGCCCCGTTTCCAAGTAAAGTAACGGAGACGGACGGAAACAGAGGAATTAGATACTGTTTCCTTTCAAACCATGCGAATTGCGCTCAGCGTATCTCTGTCTCTACTAGTAATATATGGACATTACGCGAAGCGTCATAGCCGAGGATACTCATAATCTCGATGATATGCACAGTTTTCAGAGATAATCGAAACGACGGAATGTTCAATAAACATCCGCGCTCAAGAACAAATATGGCACGGAACCGCGGGGATGGGGCAGTTAGCTGGCCCTCTGCATGGCAGACTACCGAACGTTGGGTATCCTGAATTGAGGAATGTCTTCAACGCTCACGGATTAGGGCAGCACGGCAGGCTGGGATCTGAAGTAGTCGGCTCGAACGGACAACAGTTCACCACGGCATTAGACGCGACGATGCTATGGTAAAGAAGCACGAGTCAGAGTCCGTCCCTAGAGCAGGCGCTTGGACTCACAAAGACATGAGGGCCACAATTGCGCTGATACGGACGAACATGCTGATACCCTTTGAGGGTTATGATTTCAGAGACACTTCCAAGGACATCTGGAGTCCTTTTATAAGTACTCGCGTAGAGCGATGTAGGCGGAGGGTCCGCGCAGACCCCGCCGTTGCCCAGTGCTGGCTCTTGGTGGCAACTCGGCAAGCCTATCGGCGCCACCAATGCAACTTGTTGATGCCCGAAAAGAACGTCGCTGACGTTATTCTAAAGAAATCGCAGCAGAGCATCACACGGAAAGGACATTCATGTCGCACTCATGCCGTATGCTTCATTTCGGTTGATCGCGAAAACGTTGGAACTCTGTGATGCAGCGTGTGTGGCCGCATTCTTCGGAGAGGCATCTCGGGAACGCCTTGAACGGCGTCATGGTGGGGTCGCAACCGTAGTAGGGGATCAAGACTTTGATAAACTTGGCTACCTCCTCGGGTATGCTTTGGTAAACGAGGCCAGGTCCTGGTGAAGCTCATCCAATCAAAGAGAAGATCCGGATAAAGAAATTGAAACGCGCGCGCGACTTCGAGTTTTCAATCTGTGAGGACCTGCTCACGTGATCATTCAATGACTCCGAGTTGATGCTGCGTCTTGCTGCGATTCCTGGACGTAGACTTTTGCGCATTCTTCGGTGCATGATTCATGGAGCTCTTCCATGGGCGATGTTGTGATCGGCGACACGCAAGGCCGACATCGCAAGGCTCTGACGGGACTTGTCTTTGACCCACTTAACCTTCTATACGGGCTCGCGACTGCTCACGATTGTCTGCCAATGCACAACCGATTATTTGGGAGTCAACCTTCGTGTCGATGTGTACCAGCATGGCTCCGATAATTCAATATGCTACATATACTCCCGGTGTTACGGCACTTCGCTGATAATCGCTCGAAACATCATAACCACTCCCGGACAACACGGGTTCAGCTCGCTGCTCTGGTACTAATCACCGGTAGCTAAGGACGCACAGACACTGCTTCCTCGGGATGGCACCGATTACAGGGAATCTGGTGATAGCACCCATTCCGTGCCTGCGCATGCATTGCCGTGTATGCGCATCCGCCGTTCCGATGCCCCCGACAGCTCAGAATACAACGAATAATTAGCAATCACGATGTTTGTATCCCGTTGGTCCCGCCAGGCATATAAAGGCCGTGCATGTTTCCTTTCTCTGGCAAGCTTTGCATTCAACTTCATACCCACGTCGTTGAAAGAATTGAGGCATGTACTCCATGAAGCTCGCCGTCGTCGGGTTAATGACCATCTTGTCGTGAGTCACTTGCGAGATTCCATTCATGCCTTGCTGGACTGAAGATGTGTCACGCGCACAGGGTTGTCGTTGCTGCCCCCCAGCCTCAGAACACCAACCTTCCCTGCTGCCCAGCGGAGTATGCAAAATATACTCGCGGTGGTTTCTGCGACATACTGATGATTTTGCATTGTAGGCCTCTCTGCAGACCGCCACTCAAGTGCCCTATTCCGTGTCAACAGTGCGACTGAATGACGAGCCCTTTGTTACTCATACGGAGGTCTAAGACGACCGCATACATTCCATCGTTTCGTATCAATCTACATTCGCAGTCAACATAGCCCTTCCATTCGTGATCTATGATATGACCGTCTGTCTCCTAGTCTTTGCTACGTATGTTCAACGTCGCGGTTAGGCCGTTCCCCTCTTTCGCTACTCAGTGCTCAGCTTGAGCTGCCGGTTTTCCTTCCAAAGTCTGGGTTCATGATATCGCATAACCTCTGTTCACCCTCTTACTTGATCACTGCACGCTGTCTGATTTGTCCTCTCGCTGACCGCGTACCACTTGTAATCGATGCTGCACCAATTCCTCGAATGATTGTGATAGCGCTAATACGGTTTGTTATACTTAGGATGCTCATAAGGGAGAGATACACATCCAAATCAGCTTGGATCTGGGGGGGTCATGTTCCGCTGAAGCCCAACCAAGGAAATGGACAGGAACATCGGTGTTTGACAGATGGCGACAACAGCGTAGAGGGTAAAGACGTACGATGACGGGACTGGCTGTGGCAGGCCACTTGTGCGATCTTCGGCCAGTTTCGGTCGTCAGGCGCCTTCCCACAGTTGGATTTCGTCTTTTCCGCTTATCTGATAACCATGATGATCTCCGAGCCTGCGCTCGTCGACGACCAGGCCCTCCCGCGCTCCATTCTCGTGCTGTACGCAACCGAAACTGGCACCGCCGAGGATACCGCATATCGTGTCGCACGCCAATGTGAACGAATAGACTTCCATGCGCGCGTCGCCAGCGTTGACACATACCCTATCGTGAGCTATACGGAGTGTGTAGACGGAGACTCCGAGATTGACATCTCTTTCATTGCAGGAGGAGTTGATCTCCGAACCTTTGGTCGTCTTCGTGATTTCTACCACTGGATCTGGCAAGGAGCCACGCTCAATGACCCCGCTATGGAACCTGCTCCTTCGCTCGGACCTCCCAGAGGATTTATTCGAGGACATGCACTTTGCCGTCTTCGGCCTCGGCGATACGGTGTATGAAAAATTTTGCTGGCCAGCAAAACTCCTCGAACGACGTCTTCTCAGTCTAGGCGGGGCAAAGTTGTGCGATCGTGGTGAAGGCGATGACCAACACAGACTCGGGTAATATCATGACTCCTTTGTTCCTAGTATGTCGATTGACCTCCCCGCTCCTCTCGTCGAACTAGCCTGGATGGCGCGTTCCGACCTTTTATGAATGGGCTGCTCTCGGCTCTCTTAGTTCGATGTCCGATGCCCCACGGATTGGTCATGAGGACAGCGGATGATCTTCCCAGACCTCGTGTCCTGGTACGACACCGCGCCAGCCCGGGTGACTCTATCCCAGGTGTTGGGCACACCCCGGCTCTCGATGCCGGTGCAACATATCATGAGGCTACCCTCACCTGTAACCGGCGGATAACATCGGAGGACTGGTATCAGGACGTTCGTCACCTCGAGTTCCGGTTCGACGATGACATCCAGTGAGTCCCTGATTTACGATACAGTTGACTTCTCGCATACACATTGACTACCAGATACAACCCAGGCGATATTGCCGTCATAGACCCCGAAGCGTCCGAAGAGGACGTCAATACCTTCCTTGACGCTATGGACTGGACCAACGATGCAGACCGTCCTCTCGAACTCAGTTCCGCGACAGGTACCCTACTCGCTGTCTTGTGGAGATTATCTTCTGATCCCGTTCCCTAGATCAATCCCTCCCACACAACATCCCACGGACATCGACTTTGCGCCAGCTATTCACGAGGTATCTCGATTTCTCCTGCGTCCCACGACGTTCCTTCTTCGAGGCATTACGGCATTTCGCACAAGATGAGATGGAGCAGGAGAAGTTTGACGAGTTCCTCAGCGACGACGGTGCGGTACGACTGCGCGTGCGATGATGCGGTTCTGTTGACCTACAGCTCTCCTGCGCAGGATGAGCTGTACGAGTACTGTTTTCGAGTGCGACGGACGATCTTGGAGGTGCTGTCCGAGTTCCGTTCCATCAAGATACCCATGGAGTATATCTTCGAAGTGTTCCCGGCGATGCGTCCGAGGCACTTCTCGATCGCTAGTTCCGTAAAGGTGATTCTTCTGTCCTTCCTCGCCGATTATAGGCGTCGGATGCTCATTGTGGGCCCATCTGTAGCGCCACCCTCACGAAATTCACCTCTGCGTCGCTATTGTGAGGTATCGAACGAAGCTGAAGATTCGCCGGAAAGGCGTTGCAACCAGCTATCTCGCTCCACTTCGTGCCGGTAAGCAGTCGATATCTTTCATACCCTAAAGAACCCCCTGCTGACTCCAAAACAGGAACTCGAATACGTGTGGGCATCCGGCCAGGCCTGATGAGCTTGCCTCCGGATAAGACAACACCGGTCATCTGCATCGGACCTGGTACGGGAATCGCTCCCATGCGAGCTCTCCTCGAGCAACGTATAACGGAAGGCGCTCATAGTTAGTCCTCCGTCTCTTCCTACGATGCTTGGGAGATGCTCACTAGACATGAACAGGTAACGTGTTGTATTTCGGTTGCCGATCCGCAGGGAAGGACGAGCATTACGGGGAAGAATGGCGAACTTACGCAGAAGATAAGAAGCTCGTCTATCGGAGAGCGTGCTCCCGCGACGTTCCGGATGGCAGGAAGCGTATCTACGTGCAGGATCTTATGGTTCAAGACGAAGACAGAAAGAGGCTCTGGGAGCTCATTGACGCTCGCGGCGCCTGGGTGTACGTCTCCGGGTGAGCTGCTCAATGCGTGCCTCCCCTCGATCCCGCTGATCCCCATCCTTTGCAGATCTTCGAACAAGATGCCCGCCGCGGTGAAGGCCGCATTGCAGCATGTCATCGAGGTTGAAGGCGGGAAAAGCAGTGAGGAGGCCCGGACGCACGTTACTCTCATGGAACGGACAGGTCAGTATACCGAGGAGTGCTGGAGTTGAGCGCAGCTGCTGTTTGGTATAACACGCAGCATATCTTGGTCCTGCTGTGATCTTCTGCCCATCATTGTTGTAACTACTGCGTAGACAATAATATGTAAAGCCCAGATCTAGAAAGACAGGGACATGTACATGTGCTAATAGTAAACACGCGCAATTCGCAAGGCATTACTTGCCAGGCTGCACGCGCCGCCCTTCAGCTTCAGCTCCTTGACGCCTAACCACGACATGTCTTGGCCTTGGTCGTCGGCAGCGCCAGCAGAAGATATACCCCCGGAGGAAATCGATACCGATGCCTCATTCTTCGAGAAAGAGGTTGATCACGCCGTAGAGAAACTAGACGGCATCCCGACACCCCTGCTGCTGTTTTCCGCGTTCGCGCTGGGCGCAGCTTCTACATATGCCTGCATTCATGCCCACCGTCGGTTCTGGAGACGACTACCGAATGGAGACTGGATCACCCCCGAGCATTTTGCTAAGAAACGGTGGATCAAGGGCGTCGTCACCAGGTACTAGGACTTCGCCGTGCGCCAATCCTGGTGAACCTGTCCTCCGCGTTCTGACGCGGTTGACACTAGTGTAGGCGACGCGGACAACTTCCGTCTGTACCATACGCCTGGCTTCGGATGGAGGTGGCCATTGAAGTTCCGACGGGTTCCTTCGATAGCGAAAGGTAACGTCCTCTCGGGTTCCCGACGTTTCACCATTGCCGAACCTCTGACTCTTCGCAGAGCTGAAGGATGAGACTATACACATTCGGATGGCTGGGATTGACGCACCGGAGGTGAACTCTGTTCGTTATCTTCGATCACGGCGTTGATCATGACCGTCTTCGCCAAGGCCGCGCATTTCGGCCGGCCAAGCATGCCTTATGCTGCAGAAGCTCTTGCATGGCTGAAACAGACAGTCGATGGCAAAGCCATATACTGTCAACTCATCAGGCGCGATCAGTACTTCCGCATAGTACGTCCGGCTCATTTTTCTGAACCTGATTGTCTAGAGTAATGTCCGCACAGGTTGCTGTACCGGTACTCCCACCACGCCTCCTCCCAGCTTGGCTCAAGTCCGGAAGATGCATCTCGCTGGAAATGCTGCACGCTGGCTGGGCATCGACGTATCAACAAGCCAACGCGGAGTATGGTCAGTGGGGCAAGGAAGAATTCTTGAGGATAGAGCACGAGGCCAAGTAAGCGCTCGAGCGTCCTTTGCCTCATCATCGTTCTGAGGTCAATCTAGAGTCGCGCGACGAGGACAGTGGGCCAACGGTATAAGTGGAGAGACGCCCGCAGAGTATAAGAGGCGCCATGCTGGTTCTGCAGATGCGGCAGAGAAGACGACCAAGGACTCACCAAAGCCTCCGGCGAAGAAAGTCGGGTATGGTTCTGCAGATGCGGCAGAGAAGACGGCCAAGCCCTCACCAAAGCCTCCGGCGAAGAAAGTCGGGTTGCTTGGACGGTTGTTCGGGAGGTCATGATGATACGGCGGCTTTCGGTAGCGACGTCTTCGGACAGTTTCGAGCTATCAGCAGGCTGGTTGCTTTGGCGTGGTGTTGACATGTGAGGCTGGTCCGTTGTTTAGCACATACAGACGTCAACTCTGATATATCTATATCATGTAGATCTATTCACTGGACAAATGCATTACGTTGTATCATCATCTACGCGTCAGATGCGGCCCACTCCTTTTCGAGTTTCAGAAGCGAATCCACCGTATCCAGCAATGTCTGCTTCCAAGGTATGAATTCGCCGAAGTGCAGGATTTCCTGCAAATTGTTGTCGGTGATCCGGAACTCGTCGATCGGCGGGGCCTTGGCCGGGTCGGCGATGCGTCCCTTAAGCTCGGGGCGCTGCTGGAGGAGATATTCGGTACTCTCCTTCCAGTCGATGCCGGGGGTGGGGCAGACGAGCACCCGCTTGCGCTTGGTACCGGGCGAGGTCTTGAGCCCTAGGATGAGCGAGCGCGCGGAGTCACGCACGTCGATGTAGCGCGAGGGCGGGAAGGGCCCGTCTGGCTTGAGGAAGGCGTAGATGAAGGAGTTCGTGCTGAGATCCCACTTACGCACTCCTTGGACGACTTTGTGGCCCGGGGCGAAGGGGCCGTAAAAGAAGGGCGGGAGGACTATATCGTGATCACGATGAGCATAACTATGGGGAAGAAGGATTGGAGACTCACCAGCAGTGATGTTAATGTGAGGGTGCGCATCTGCGAACTCCCAAACCGCCTGTTCAGCTGAGGTCTTGTAACCGGTGTATGCCAACATCGGATCGGAGTTTGGGTCCAATATCTGCGCCTTGGTGACGGGATTCCAGCCTGGCGGGATCACAATCAAAAGGTGCGTCCATAAACACTTTTCGTTGAGACCTACTATGCTCATTGAGCTCATTGTTGTCAGCCGGGTTCAATGGATTCAACGCCGTGGCGAAGCTGCTCATCAGCACAAAGTTTGTGATCCCGGCTTTGTCCGCCGCATGCAAGATGTTGAGGGCACCTTCGACCGCGGCCTGTCGAGATGCGTCAATGTCAAAGGTTGATGGTAATACATGATGATGACGACTCACATCGAGCGCCGATTGAGGTTCTTGCGAGCCAGGCAATGGAGCTGCGGCGTGCAAGATACCGTCTACTCCTGAACTATGGCATCAGCGCCAGTCCCACTCAGGCAGTCAGGTCTCACAAACCTTTCAAGGCTTCTGTCCAATCTCCGGCAACCAGATCGTCAAAGCCGATCACCTCAAGGTCGTCGCCGTAGAATGCGAAGTTCTCCCGGATAGACTCGACCTTCACGGTACGTACAGTTCTATCATCGGTGGTCAGTCCGAACCCTGAGATGCATAGTGACGAGGTCCTTACCCGCGAACGCGATATCCATCTTCAATTAACTGCTGGACTATATGACCTCCTAAGAAGCCAGAGATACCTGTTACCTGAGGATGAAGGTCGTTAGACGAGAATTTCGTGATGGACGCGGCACATACCAATATGAGTTGCTTGTTTTGCGAGGCCATCACTGTAGGCTGTTGAAGAAAGATGCTTGAGGGTTTTTGCTGCTCATCCTAGTCCATGCCTGTCGCGTTATAAACACTTTGCGATTTCAGTACCATAGCGAGGTTTACTCCATTAGGAAGTGTGGGACGAAAGCGATGATGGCGCCATACTCAACGATTGCTACAGCAGCTGAGTAACATGTGAAGCTTTTGCACAACGTCCGACTCGGATTCCGCTCGTACAGGAGGCGGTATATAGCCGGAATGACAAAGATCATAGATGGAGAGCATGATATGAGACCGTACACGACGCGAGTCGGATGCGCTTGTCATCATTGCCTAAAAGCATACTGCATTCAGCTCGCTATCGAATGCTCGAAGAACATGTTGTAAAGTGTTATGCAATCGTCCGAGTCCGATTCGAGGTGTCCATCACCACATATCCTCCCAAACCGTCATTTTCTTCCCGCTTCAACACTTCCATCGCCACTTCCAGTGGTTTTTAGAGAGCGAGACCCGCAAGGACGCCGAACGCAGCGACCACCCAGGCGGACGCCTTCATCGAGCCAGCAGCACCGCTGGTCGTAGTTGTAGCCGGAGCGGAGGTCGTCAGGCTGGAGCTGGAGGATGACCCGGTGCTGGATGTCCCAGAGATGATTGGGCTCGTGACAGTACCAGTACTGGTGATGATAGGCGAGGAGACGGACGTGACCGTCGTCGAGGCGCCTCCGGGCGTCGAGGCCGTGGTCGTTGTCAAATTCGCCGATGAGCTAGCTGTCGTGGTGGTTACGTCCACGCTGGAAAGTGGTAGAGAGCTCAGCGAGGGCGGGCTGAGTATTGGGGTGCTTATGACAGAGATGATCGACCTGCCGGAGAGGGAAGGGGTCAATTCGTGAGGCTTGGAACCGACGCTTGCATGACGGTCGATAACTCACCCAGGCAGGCTCGGAGCACTCGTGGTCGAAACGCCTGTGTCCCCGCTGCTCGACTCGGTGGTCGCGCTGCCTTGCGCGTGCGCTACGGCCAGCAGGCTGAGAACGGCCAACGCTCCGGATGTAAGCTTCATGGTCGTAAAGTGTTCAGACGCGTAAGGGGTAGAGGGGTATAGACAACGGTCCAGTTCGCACTGAGCTTGGTACTATACTGCCGTCATGTCGTGCATATGATGGTGGCTTTATACATGTGCATGTGCTCAGAGTGCGCAGTACCCTCACACAGCATACTACCACTTCGACTCCACCACCTCGCACACGGGGCGCAACTCACCGCAGGGGCGACACAACGGCAATCCTAGACCGCTCCGAAGGTACACCCTACCGACAGTGCGTGCAAAGCAGGATACGTAGACACAGGAAGGGATATCGCGTGTATTACGGATTCGCGAGTCATCGTGTCCGCCACGCTGACAATTATCATACATTTGCGGGGGTATAATGGGAGTAACCTAGAACAGATCCGTCGTCGTTCGTTGTTTGTCATAAATCATGAGCGTGTGGTGCCGGAGACGGAAGGTGGGGAGGGTGGCTTCCGTGTTCGGAGGGAAGCAGCTTGTGGGCAGTGCGGATCCAGATTAATCGGCAGCCTGCAGGGTGTGGTTCTGTTTCACTGGAAAAATCCCATCGGGCGCTGCTCGCCGTCCTGCTCGTCGGTGTAGAACGCCGTAGCGTTGGTCGCGAAGTCCTTGCCTTCGTTGGGGGCGTACCACCACATCGTCGTCACGCCGACAGGGAACGTGTACGTCGCTTGCATGTCTCGGAACTCGATCTATACGAAACCGACGTCAGTTCTTGCCTGACCAACGTGACAGTAAGTGCACGGCTCACGGTCGTCTGCACAGGTGTAGGGTCCCAGCTACCGTTCGGTGTATCATCCCTGCAGCGCATGCGAGCGTCAATTCACGACGTCGGCACCGTGATTCTCGGAAAGCACTAACCAGTTCAGGACCACAATCGAGTATCGCAGCCAATCCGACGAGTTTACTCTCCCGGTGACGTAGGCCCCGACGATCAACGCCTGATCGCAGCAACGGGTCAGCTATTTGTCAGGGAAGCAAGGAAGGACATGGGCCGACCCAGCTGAGAGATCCACCAACGGTAACTTTGATCCGCTTTCCCCAGGGTCCGCCTGAGTCCCTCGGCAGAATCGCTTTGGATGCTTGACCGAGAGCATAGAACTCCTGGTTGACAGACCAAGTGCCATCGCTGTTGACGGTCACGATGGGTCGGCAGCCGTTACCGCCGCACGAATCTACAGGCACGTCACATCAGCTTTCGTACTCGTGTCGTTCGAGCTGGCACACTGACCCGTTCCAGGTAGCTTCGGGTTCCCGTTTCCATCTGGACGACGACCAAACCATTAGGGTGGCCTTTTCGGTCGTGTTACACATCTATCTCGCTCACCGAGGGCAATGTTCCACTGGTCTCGTTCGTCAGTAAGGGTCCTCACTACCGTAAACGAAAGAGGAGCATACCATCAGGCCAGAATGCGAGTTGTGCGTGATACCTCCAATGAACAAATTGTCCATGTACCACTGATCATACGTTGTCACTAGACTGGCCGAAGGCGGGCCTGAACCAGACGCACCTTAATGTCGCTCCACCAGTCCGAGCCAATCGTGCCGGAACATTCGGTGAAGTAGATTTCCTTGTCGGGGAACGCGGTATGGAAGGTGTCCTGCTCGCTCACACTGGATCACAACGCATTCCATTAGCGCCGTCGATGTGACGAGTAACGCGGTACTCACTCTCCGGCATAGCAGTGGAAAGACTAACGCCGACTTTGAGGTCAGGTACCGCATGGACTTTTAGGACAGGAAAGTGCACGTACAACTCCAGCCTGGAATATCACGGATATTCAGCGCTAGGTCGGCCAGGGTCAAAGAAAGATACTCACGAAAGCACTACCAGCCTGTTGCATCTATGGGACCATAACGTGAGGTGAGCACAGGTTCTTCGCGAACAGGACGCCTGACTTACCAGCTGTACGGGGTAGTCCCCTGCGTCGTCCCAATCTGATAGCAGGATCAGGGACACATCTACGTATGGACGTTCGATGTATCACTTACTATGTTCGTATCCGATGATCTTCACACTCGAAAACCCGTTGTTGTTCATCAACGTCCTGAGCGCGGTGCCGACCGCCGCTTCCGTCGCCACCGGCATGTTCGTCGAGGGATACGTCGCTAATCCGCAAAAAAAAAGAGGTCATCGTGTAAACGAGCGAGCATATGATGCGCATGACGAACAGTCACTGTTCTGTGGCTCGTTCTGTATGCCGATCGCGTAGACGGAGATGCCCTGGCTCTGAAACCCCTGCAGGCACTTGAGGAGGTAGTTCGCGAAGACATTGACATTGCCGCTGTTGAGGGAGCCGCCCTGTGACAGATAGTAGGCCCATCAGATGGTGTAGTACAGGAGAAGGAAGGGGCGCACTTTCATAGTGCCACCGCTCTTCATCCATCCAGGCTGGAATGGGGCACATTTCGTCAACGATTGTGGAAGTCGAGATAGCGATGTACACTCACCGGACTCCATGGTACGACGTGAATGCGTAGGACCTTGTTGATCGCCTGCGGGAAGAGGTCGTCGTGAGTCGCATTCCCAGATCACGTTCGTCCCAGGAAAGACAGACCATGATATCCTTGATGACCGAGAAGACATACGAAGGCGCCTTGTTGATAGAGAAGCTCGACAAAGAAGTGTCGCCACTGGTGTCATCGTAGCTATACGCTGTCGACCGGTACCGAAGAGGTGAAAGGTTCCATAGATGTCAGCCTCCAGACCTGTGACCTAACGCGCGGAGGACCGGCGGCCACGTACCGGATGCGGAGAAGTCTGACGCTCCAAGGGGCACACCTGGATAGAGTTTGATGGGACGATATTCCCCAATTGAGTTAACGTGAAGGTTCTAAGTGAAGCACATGTGTCACGACGCACGAAGATAGGACAGGCCCGCCGAGTTCGCGCCGTCGGTCGCTAGATTGGGGACAGATTGAGAACTAGACGGTTCCGAGACGGTAACGCGATCGGCGCGGAACGTATATACGTACGGTCAAAGAGGTATTTCAGCAAGTTGTTGTACGCCGTCGAGTTCTTCGACTGTATTCGCGTGGGCGTTAGTTTTCCGAGAGCAAAGCGAGAAGCGACGGGAGGTGCGCTACCTTAAGGTTGTTCAATGTAAGTGCGGAGGAGTCGGCTGTGATATCAATACGCCGATGTCAGCGTCTTAACCGTCCCGCGCGCATGCCCCATCCGTCCAGAGCCGCGTTTGGGCGCGTTACGTCCGGGATGGTGTAGATGGGCTAATGAGACTCACTGAGGGTGCCTCCGAAGCCCCAGACCGATTGAAACGTCTGCGTATCATCGATCACTATATCCGCTTGGCCGATCACGCTGGGCGACTGGAAGTTGATCGGGTTGCTGCCCAAATTCGTGTATGTGAGCAGCTTGCCGCGGTCCCAGGTCGTTTGCCACTGGCAAGAGGGTCACGCTCGTCAGCCTCCGCCTAACCCTCACGTCGAGGACGAGATGGCCAAGGACTCACGATGTCGTATATTTGTTGCGCTGAACCCGTGGCGCCCACGAGGGCTACCGCTAGATATGCTAGAGCTGTGCGCATCGTGTCTTCCTGTTCGTGTGCACGGCGTATGCGTGCGTATGGTCGTCGTCGTCGTCGTCGTCGGTCTCAGGAAAGGCTCGGAAGCTCCGGTGCCAGTAGTGGCGGCGGCGGCGGCGTTGACGACCAGGAGTGTCTCCTCCTGCCGCCGGCCATCGATGTGCTGTCTTATATACCCTGCCACTGCGGCACGCGGACCACCTCCGGTCCCGGAGAGAAGGGAAGCACCAAGGCCCCCTCCAACTTCCATTTAGGTGCGTTTGGTCGTGACATCCAGAACAAGATGTGCCAGGAAACAGGATCCAGAACAGCTCGGACAGAGGCGCGACGGCGAAGCGCGACGGATTCGGACAGGCGACATCATGGGTGAGGCCTCCGATGAAAGGGCGGTCACATGCGAGTCGAAGCACATTTTCTCCTCTTGACTACAACAATCAGGCGCAAGCCAGCTCGCCCCCGCGGGCTCTTTTTGCCAAGACCGGAAAGTATCGCACAGGATGGCGTACGACGCGCGTTCCGCTGGAATAAAATGCCAGCCACGAGCCCGCCCCTTGCGTATGCGCGGTGTTGTCAAGAGGATGCTGCGAGGTCGACATGCACGTCATGGAGTCCTCGAATTAGCGTCGGAAACACGGCAACAGCACCAGTGCCTGCTCGGCGGCCCCACCCTTGGGAACAGGACCGTCCCGCGATGCGTCCTTCGGGCTGCTTCTGGGTGTGATCTCCGAAGATGCAGTCGTATAGATGTGAGTGAAACCAGGCATACGTATCGCGGATTAGCAGTTACTCCTGACCACAATCCGCAAAACGTTGGTGTGGGATTGACAGTAGCTGCGCCGCGACTCCCGGCGCATACATGGTGCATATACGCCATGCTCGCGACTCGAAATACGACGCCATGCGACTCCCGCCGCCCGAGACGTGGTTGATGTGAAAGCTGGGATGTTCCGCATTTCAAATTCACACCGGTGATTTCGGCAACTCAGTTCGGCGCCCGCATATTTTATGCGGAGTTTCAAAAGCGTAATCGTCAAGATGAAGTCAAGTCGAGGATGGTAACATCGAGTCCATGTTCAGAGTTAAGTCAATAGCGCAGCAATGACCATCGATCAGCCTCGAAAGCCAGATAAGTGAATATCAGAAGTTACCGGCTACTAGAATATCACGGACGCGTTGTATACCTTGTGTACCCGTCGGTCAGATGGAACATCACCTGGACCCAGAGCACATTCAACCGATCTCATGTGGCTTCTGTTTCATGCGACCGACGGGGCACTCCACCGCATCGACGGTCTCGCCTCGAATAGTGTCGTCGTCATGAACAAGCGTCGTTGGCCGCCCGCCAAGGGGAACGATCAACAAGAAACAACGCGATACGCAACCCTCCGCTGGCCCCCGCCCTCCACGGGCATGCGCCGGATCCCGAACTAGAAGTCGAAGAACCCAATCTCGTCCTCGTCCTGAAACCCTGGGCACGATCCTCCGCCCATACGTATCGCCGCCTCGAAGTACGGACCTGATAGACATCGTCGCATCAATATGACGATGAACGCAAAAACAGAAGCCTGAGCGCCCAGAACCGCACCTTTATGGTTCTGGAATATCTCGTTTGAGAAATCGTTTCCCCTCGAGCAGTTCTATTCATCCCAGGGCGCGATCAGCTATCTGTCCATGCGGACCGACACCGGCGACGTGAGCGCGCGCGCACCTCGTTCTCCTGACCGTCGCAGACGAGGGTCACGTTGCCAGTCTTGATATGCACCTCTCCGCTTGGATGCTGGAACCCGAGCAAGAATGACGGCACCTGAGGAATCGGATCCTGGTCGTTCGACACGTGCGTGAACTGGGATCCAAGCTACCGAAATTCGTTTGCAGCAAATCAGTATCCAAAAGCCGTCGGTCGTCCGCGCTGCGTACCTGCGCGTCCACAAAGTCCGCCCATTCCTGGTTGCCCATCCTCGGGAGCCCGAACACGACGGTATCCATCGTGACCCCGGCCGGCAACCGGGACCGAAGCATCATCGCGTCTAAAGTCGCGATCGCGGCCCCGAGACTGTGGCCCACGACCTGGCGAAACACCCATTTCAGCACGACGGGAAACGGAACGGAACTCGGTAAACCTACCAGGAGCTTCTTCGCGCCGGAGTCCGCCAGCGCGCTTTGCACGGTCGACAGGACCGCGTCTGCCGATCGGCCGTGCGCGCCCTGGAACCCGTCGTGCACCTCCACGCCATCCGGTACGTCCTTGAACAGCGTCTCATTCAGACCCGACCTCGTCAACTTCAAATCGTTCAAGATCGATGCCCTATCAATGTGTCAAGTCGGACAATCAGTACCTTCGTATGTTCGCCTCGGAAGCAGCTTGGATTGAGGCATGAACTCACAAGTTGTTCGTGTTCGTGCCTTGATGGGCTACTACGACCTGGTCGTTGACCTTGTCGTACGCTACGTAGAAGTTGGGCGTCTCCTTGTTATCACCCCCCGTCAACAGCACATCCACATCCCCGATGTCCTTGCACGGTTGTCCGCACGTGAGGTTCTGCACAGAAGCGCTCGAGCAATACGCAGCGCGGGCGAAGCGCGCAGGGGTGAGCAAGGGCTGCACGGACGCAAGGGTGACGGTTTGCGTGTCCGAGCTGTCCCGCGGGAGGCCTAGAGGAGCGGCATGGGCCACTCGGGACGCAAGGAGTGAAGAAACGACCAGGAGGGCACGGACGAGCGTGAACATCGTGGAACGACGAGATTCTAATAAGGGGAGGAGGCCTGCTCGGGTGCCAGAAAGTGAAAGGGGCCGTCTAGACCAGCTTAGCGTAGCAAAAAAGAAATGTAGGGACCAGCCCTCTAACAGGACGAACTTGAAGGGAGAAGGGGAGAGACAAGGGCGTTCACCGACGGTGAAGTTCAGAGGAAACTAAAGGCCTGACGACGCCTTGCATCTATGCTCCCCAGAATCCCGATTATCTCAGCATACATGGGGTAATTCCACTGCTGAGCAACGGCCGGCAGCCAAGGAAGGCGATGATCTGAGGCTTGGTCCGGGGCACGACCTCCAGGTTGCCGCCCAGGAGGTGGGTGTTGATTCCCGTCGTTGCTTCCATTCAAGTCGGACTGCTTGGTTGCGCTTTCATTGCGAAAGAAGTGCGTTGCGCTCGAGACGGTTCATAGGCATCGTCAGAAACGGAGCTGGAGATCCTGCACGTTCGAAGGTCCAGAGATGATCACGGATTGATGCGAGACCGGAGTGCCACGTGGACGTTGCACAGTGTGCACACCGCAAGCACACCGCTCGTCGCTGAACAGACTTGCACCACCCGGAAATACACCTATCAACCTACCTACCTACCTACCTCTAAAAGCTCGAATACAATAACTATGAAATATCTTCAACTATCCTCAACCATCCTCAGAGTCATACAGGCCGTCGAAACACTTGCACCTTCTGCGCTTTCACGGAGGGCGCAAGTTGAACGCTGGCGGCACGGTTCCCGACTGAACGTGGTCAACCCGGATACCTTGCGACCTACGAGCTGCGAATTGCGAGGGTTGTGCCGTCTTTCAGACGAAGATTGTTCCACATTCACCGAGCTCGTCCAGCGGCTTCGAGTCTCTCCGACGACTCAGAAAACAGGGCTCCGGTAATTGCCGTTGTGGTTATGATATTGTCTCGGTCGCGGCATGAATGTTGTTGACCAGAGAGGATGCTAAAAATTGATGTGCTGCTTTAGTGCACTGCTGTCCCGAGGCTGTCCGCTACAGCGAGTTCGCGCCGATCCGACCTCGACCGGCTCATGCCATACGCTCGCGAGTACAAGGAGCAGCCCAATCTGGGACGCAAGACGTCGAAGTTCGTGCGAGCGAGAAGGATCCACCGTGGTATATCCACCAATGATGCTCCTCCGTGGGCTCCGTGGCTCCTGCATCGCTATGGTTACTGAGCGTGAGCATAGCACTGTTGTGACCACCGTGATAGCCGGCCGCGATTACAAGTCAGCGCACAAGCGGAAGATGGAATCCCTTTCAATCATCAAATATACGCATAGGTACGAGTGCATGATTTCGCAGGAATACGAAGGCAAGTGACTGAACTCATTCTGGAAGCTGGCCCCACTTAGGAGTTCGGGATACCGCGCCAACTGCGCATCTATCTGCCTCTCCAGGTCGACCTACTCCACTTGACAGTGCGGCTGCGTAATATGAATGAGTACTTCACGCCAAGCAACCATCCTAGGCTTCTCCGTAGGCGGTACTACGAGCGCTCAAGGACGAACTGAAGATTATCGTAGACGTATGAATTTATTCTATGCGTACCATATTTCAGAATGGATCTGACAACGCGCGTCGTGAACTTCCGGAACACAACAAAAATTTCAAGCTCGATCGCCCGATCGCCTACGTTCGACGGGGGCTAACATCCCCAACCGTTTTTGGTCACACGACATTACGAAGTTTCCTTTCCTGGCATTGAATGTAAGTCAGTACAATACATACGCATCCCGAACAATGGTTCTCGTTGTACTTACTTTGCGTTAGCCGTCGACATAGTCCATCATCATCGGCATGGACCCATACGCCTGAGAATGTGTATTGTACTGGCTCGGCTGTACCGACCTCCGATCGGTAGCCTCAACGTAGGAAATGGATCTCGACTTGCTAACAGAGGAAAGCCTCCGATATGAGGGTTGAACAAACTGAGCCAGCAGTGGCACAAGGACCCCTAGCTCTCTGTCTACCTTATTCTCGTCCAGCTGTGTATAAAAGTGAGCAGCGCAGAAATCTCAAAGCATTCAACGGCGCCTCGAGAAAACATGTCCGACTCCGGCTTCTTAATCACCCGTCGCGCTTTCGAGGAGCTCTTCAACAGGCCCGAATACGTTCCCTTGCAAACGGGTGGTCCCAAGACCCTTCTAAACTCTGAGAGATACTGGGTGGACCGCCACGCCTGGTTCTCCCAAGCCGGCTATACGTTCCGTCGGCGTTACCAACCGAATTGGGTGCCGTCCTGGGCCTACTCCACACATTGGCGGTATTTTGATGATGGCCTCATTCTCTCAGTACGCCTATTATACGGCATCGTGCAGATCGCTATGCAATATACTGACGATCGGATATGTTCTGCGCTATAGAATGGTATCGTGATGGACGCAACCAGGCGGGACCCAGGTCGCTCTCAAACGCGTGGAACTGAACAGTACTGACCATCGTGTCGCCGCATACTTCAACCATCCGAACCTGAGACAAGATCCTCGGAATCATTGCGTCCCTGCAGGACTCTCGCTGGGACCACACGATCCAACTGGTGTCATTCTTGAGATGCCCTTACTTCGCGAGTTTGACGACCCTCCTTTCGGAACCGTGAGCGAAGTCTTGGAATGCATCCGGCAGATCTTCGAGGTTCGGTCAGAATCATTCGAGTGCTTCTCGCATACTGATCGCATGCACAGGGTCTACTATTCATGCACTCTCATGGCTATTCTCATGGGTTCGTACAACCTCTCTGTCACGAAATCCATCGCTGACTTGCCTTGACTCGCCCTCCATATTTTCCTGATAATCAGCAACTGCACTCGTGACAACATCATGCTTGACGCTCGGACCATGATCAACGAAGCCTTCCATCCCGTTAGAACTAGCGCCAGTCTGGACATGAGACGAACAGTTAACATCAAGGCGAGGTCGTCGCCCGGATGCAATCCGCGGTACTACTTGATCGATTTCAAGTACTGTCATATTCCTGGCACCCCTTATTTGAGACTGTTCCCTTGCCGGGATCGAAGCTTACCAGAACTGAGGCGCCGGGACGAAGTGCACGACCTCTTTGCAGTGGATGTCTACTATATTGGACACTGGGTGAAACAGGCCTTTCTCCAGGTGAGTGGCCTTGTTTTGGCACAGGATTAGCCGCTGATAAATCCCATCTCAGACATACCAAGACTTCGAGTTCCTCAAGCCACTCGTAGATCAAATGATGGACTCTGAACCCTCTAGGCGGCCCACTATGTCCGCTGCTATGCATTCTTTGAACTCCACGATTGCGTCCATGAGCCATTCTAGGATGAAATCGAAGTTGCACATGATAGGGTCCGGCGGTGTTTTGCGGAGGCTCATGGCGCGTCGCTAGTCATTTTGTACCTGTCCTATACCCACTTGCTCTCAGTGATGCTGCAATATGATTCTCGCATGGAATATCGACGGGAGTGGGAAGTACGCTAGACAGGTCGATAATATCATCATCCATGAGTGAGTATATCCTCGAACCCAGAGCCCGTGCATGCTGGCCTCGCAAGCCATTCGAAACGGCTTCCAACCTCTGAGAGACAATACAAAATACGCACTAGCATGCGTCAACAACTCTGGACCATGAGTTGTTTGCACACGAGAACGCGCGGCCGTAGAAATGCATCTTACGTTCTCCAAGAACTTTGCATCAGAAAAAAGCTCAGTCAACAACCATCACTAAATTAGTGATCATCGCGTGCAGGTCATGCTAACCGCACTTATGCATTCACTACGTGGTAAGGGCCGCTATTTGCCGCATGTATCAGATGCTATGTGTGCGTGACTATCCGGTCTTGGCTCCAGACTATCGACTGCTACGCTTGAATCGTACCACCTTGACATTGCATATGCTATCATTGGCACCACTGACCTCGCATGTCAGCAGCATGTTGTTATGAGGTTTCGTTATCACACCCAAGCTCACCCCACCCCACGTTGCAGCATCGGTCCAACCCCGGCTTCAGGTTCCAGAGATACTAGAGGATACATCGATTTACGGTTGGTGATAGTGTTCATGCGAACATTGCTGAGGAACCTTCTTAGGTTGATACTACCTGAGATATTGATACTTGCCGTCGATATCATATCGTCGATGTATTTTAGTCGTGGCTCATAATATCATGACAGTGTGTGCATTTCGGTCCACTGCTCTCGTACAACTGCGCTTATGTCCAGTGGATAATGTCAGCTAATGCCCACATATGACTCACTAATTGTAGTTCAATTAGGTGGTCTAAAGTGAGTACTAGTGAGGCATAGAGGGATCATGATAGATCATAAACTTCGGGCGCCTCTCAAAGGCGCTAGCCGGCGCATGGCAATGTCTCCTCCAAATACCCCAGCAACCTCGCCTTGGGCACAATGGTAGGTAACCTCTGTGATGGCGAACGATGGTGTCACCGATCGTAGCGAGGCCGAATCAACGTCTGCAGTCCGACCATGCTAAGTTAGCGAGTAAGTGGGAATTTGCACTAGATGATGCGTACCCTGCGCCGTGTCCATCGGGATTGGGCTTTCTTGAATATTGCGGGAGAAAGACGACTCTGCGCTGTCCATGGAACGAAGTTGACGAGTGTGATAGACGCGAGGGCTATCCTCTATGATCTGCGTGGGTCCTGCATTATATGTTTCGTGACGCTATCGCTCGCGGATAGGAACATGGCCACTAACCAGGCTGATCTAAAGCAAGGTTCGCGACGTTGCCTACGACGGCTTCATCGCGGTTCCATTCCTCCTCATCTGCATATGATCCATTCCCGACATTCTCACTGACCGTGGTCGGAGCTGCGGGTCGTTGGTCTGTTATGCAATATTACAGGTTGTACAAGAATATAAGCTTAGTCACATACCGGTCGTGCACCGATCCGTATCAGATGATGGAAAGAGCTCTTTCACCTGTTCTGTGGCTGATGCCCGCTATATTGCTTCGTTATTAATGTCCGTTGACTATAAAGGGGGGACCGCGATTACCGTAGCGTCCGAGCGGAATTCGGACGCGCTCTTCTTGAATGCGGTCGCGACGCGAAGGCTGCCCCATTTATTTTCTCGTAAGTATTTCTCGGCTTCCTTCTTGCGGGTTTCGGCCCTAATTGACGGATGACAATGAATTAGTAGATCTCTTACGAAGGAGCAGTCAACGAACGCGGTATATGTGTATTTGCAGCTCTCTAGTGCCGTATTGGTGATAATCCCATCTCTCTTGCCTTTATGTAGGAGATCAACTGCCCCATGAAACTCTTGCAGTCCCAGCTTGTACTGATGGTCAGCGCTGAAAGCCCCGACCAGCGAGACCGATAAACTCCCGACGCTTGCGACGGCACCCACGGCGCCCACGGGATCGATAGCCATAATAAGAAGGAATAACCGCTGCGGTAAAAGAGCAAAGGACGGACGCCTTGCGGAGAAGGAGAAAGTCGGTGGGTAGATGAAATCGATTTAGACGGAACTCTGCCAAACACTTATAGGTTCGGGAGCGTGTTTCATTGCACGAGGTACAACCTGGCGGTTATCAGAGGTACCCGTATGGGTACAAAAGACGACATCCCTGGTCCCACCGAAAGACCTGTGATGGCGGGTGTTCTGCGGGAATGAAGTTGTGGGACTGCATGGGTCCTGTGTGACGGACAGCGTTGACGGCAACGTTGCCAGGAGCAACAACGTTCCGCGCTTTTGTTCGTTCCGCCTTGAGGCATTGCATTGCGGAACCTAATGGACAGCATGAGCAATGTAGGTAATTCGAAGCGTCGGCGACCGGGGTTTGTGCTGAGTTTTGTGCTGGTTTGGGTTCCGATTCATTCCCGCGCGGAAGAGGGGGGGTCAACGGTTCGCCATTTCACGTGACGCGACTTTGTCTTGTTCCGCAACGTATTGCAGGCGTGTTGAACGACGGCAACGCCCAAGGTCGGCGCGATCCGCGATTTCGTTGCATGCCACCAAGCCAGCGTCAACATGGAATCATCTCTATCTGAAATGGTCAGGGACTTGTTTCCTCCCGACCCTGAGGTGGCGGCGCGCCAACCACTCCTAGCGCGCACCGACTTCCAATCACATGAACTATACTGGCTGGACACGTACGAGTGGTACCGGGAACGCGGATACTTGCTGCCCCAGCGCTATCATCCTGGATGGCTAGCTTCACTGGTTGGAACTGGCGAACGCTGGCAGGATCATGAGGAAGGGTATGTCTTCAAGGTCAGTACATTTCGGCGACGGCAAATAAGTACTTACTATTGATCGTCAAAACATAGAATGGGTTCGTTGTGGATGCGTGTCGTGATTCAGACAACGCACAGGTTATCCTGAAGCTCGTTAGACGCTCAGTTCACGATCAAGAAGTGGAAATCACACGCCATCTCAGTACTGGTGATATTGCCGCGGACCCTAGGAACCACACCATCCAGATTGACGATATCCTTCACCATACCGATCATCCGAATATTGATGTCATCGTCATGCCATTGCTTCGTCCTTTCGATGACCCCCCGTTCGACACAATAGGCGAAGTTGTGGATTGCATTGGACAGATATTCGAGGTTAGGCTACGTCTTTCATTCTATCGTTCATTGAAATTAAATCCTCGCTCAGGGACTTGAATTCATGCACTCTCATCACGTAGCCCATCGGTACATTGAAAATCTGGGATGGTGCCGTGGACGCTGACCAATGCATATGCCTTTACAGTGACTGCCATGCCGGCAACATACTACTGGACTCCCGTCGCATGTACCCACAAGGTTTTCATCCAAGAAGAAAGAATCGCACAAGGGACTTACGGGGGCGTGCAAAACACTACACTAGGACGTCTCGTCCTCCTCGATACTGCTTGATCGATTTCGGCCTGTCTCGTCGTTATCGGGCAGAAGACACCAACCCGATGGAACCATTGATCCCTGGCGGAGACAAAACCCTACCCGAAACACGGAACAGGATTACACCTTGTAACCCGTTTGCCAACGATGTGTACTACGTTGGCAACTGGGTACGCCAGTCATTCCTCGAGGTGAGCTCTGAACAGGCATCTGCGTCTTCTTTGCTCCAAAGGAATCTACCAGGGAATGCGCGGATTCGGTTTCCTCGCACCGCTTATTGATGAGATGGTCGTTGACGATCCAAGCGCCCGTCCATCGATGGAACAAGTGCTACTCCGCTTCAACTCCGTAAAGCAGGGCTTAAGCACCTGGACATTGCGCTCTCGCGCTGTCAGGGTTGATGAGGGCTTCGTTTCCGGTTTGTGGGCTTCAGTGGGGCACTGGGCTAGGAGAATTAGATATGTCGTGACAAGGACGCCCGCGCTACCCACGCCGTAAGGCGTTGATTTCACCCTGGGCAGTATTACGTCGTCCCACGCTATTGTTCTTTTGTTTGCTTTGCTCACTACGTTCTCAGTTGCTTTGTGCTGTCCCTCTTGCTTCATGTCTTCACGAGTCAAATCTGCTATCGATATCGCTATCACCTGGAGGATGCTACGGTCGTGATCGATTGCCTTAACAAAGCGACAGTTCCTATGAGCGTGAAATACAATAGTCGTGAATCTACCCATCCTTAGAACAGACCCAACAAATCATCCTGAGCCGCCTGCGGCTGCTGGGGGTGTTGCGCCTGTACAGGTGACCCTACCCCTCCGAACCCAGGAAATGATTGTCCAGCAAGCGGCGCGCCGGCAACAGGACTGCTCACCCCACTCCCAATGCCACCGAAGTCCAATCCGCCCAGCCCGCCCCCTTGCGATGCCTGAGGCGTCGGCCCCGCACCGGCGCCGACGTTGCCGAAGATCGACACGAGGTCGTCGAGGGGGTTGCTCGACGTGCCGGAAAGCAGATTCGCAGCCGCAGTCGTGGAAGCGGCGGGGATAATCGTCGTCGCCGCAAGCCCCGACGGTTGCGAGTCCGACGTCGGCACGTCCTCGAAGTCGAGCAAGTTCTCGGCGACCTGCCCGGCCGCAACGGTCTGAAGTGCCTTCTTCGCGAACGCTTGGTCGTCGGTGCTGGAATCGATGCACGCTATCAGATGGGTTGCGTCGGAGGTGAAGCGATGGAATACTGACTCGAGGCCCCTCCGTTGTAAAGCATCCGCACCGATACGACCCCGGCCGATGAACGTCTCTGCTGGTTTGTGGTACACGCTCGCAAGGGTGGATATATCTCCAAGCAGCTCTTCAAGTAGTGCGGGAGATACCGTGGTCCGCGCAAGCGATATTGGTGGTCGATGGGCCAATACCACAGTCTGATGATAACTGTCAAAAGGTGCTCCGTAATTCAAGCTAGTCAAGAACAATACCTTAGCTGCCCCAGGATCAGTTGATAGCAATCGCCAGTATATGTACGCTCGATCTCGCACATCCGGAGAATCGCAATCCTTCGTCGCCGTGTTCAATATGCGTTGTACAATCCCCTGAGATGTATCGGGCTTCTTGAGGAAGAGCTTCACGACGGCCGTTAATGTTTGTAGTTGGACCTGTATAAGCCGGGCGGGATTAATCAACCACGGTCATGCACAAGGGTAAAATGCGTCTAACGGAATATGACTCCTCGGTAAATGTATCCACGAAGATGCTCAACAGTTCATCGGCATTATCGATCTTGTTGGCGTACTCGCCGATGATCCATATCAACGATGCTTTTGCTTCGGGCTCGTCCAGCTCTTCCAGGTTGGCGCATAGCGTAGGAATAACACCTTCATACGTGGAGGGATACTTGCGGAAAATATCCTAATCATGTTGTGTCAATACACGCCATACGAGAGGAGAATTCGAACACTCGCCTTCATGACCACGACAGCTTCTTGCACAACATAACTCACTCGTGTTGCTATCAAGTCCAGCAGCACGTTTACACATCGTTCCGCGGCAGCATCGATCTTGACCGCCGTCTGTCCGATCGCCTTAATGCTCTTCCGTACGAAGTCCACGTCAACTTCCGATGCGTATCTGGTAACAGTTCGGCATGAAAATGGGATGCATAGGTGCATATACTCACTCTTTCAGCTCACTGAGCAGCGCGTCTACGTTGTTCTCTCCCGCTAGTCGCACCATGATGTCCAGCTTCTCGACTTTAACGTATAGCGGATCATTGTATTTGCAGAAGAAGACCCGCATCTCGTTCGAGAGAACATCCGGTCGCTTTTGGAGCAGTAGATTGATGTTGCGTAGGGCGACCCATTGCACCTCTGGTGGTGATGAGAGCAGAGTGACGAGAGGGGGCGCCATCTTCCGCACAAGCTGCTTGTTAAGCTCTTCCCGCCCGACATGCCGCATGTGGATCATAATGACCTGCATACCGTCGTCACCCTCCTCGAACACGCAAACGGGCGATAAACGCACCTTTACCGCCGCCAACACCACGCTACCGTTTACATGCTGGAACTGTGGCACCACCCGCTCGCATATATGCTCGCTCTCCTTCTGATCCGACGTCTGATACATCGCGAGCGCGTTCAGCAATGCCACTCGCCCCCACTCCGAACATTCGTTCAGCGCGACGAGCAGCTTGTTGAGCACTTGGGGCGTGACTTTGAATATCGCCGGATCGTCCGGCGGGAGGTCGGGATTTTGTGTCGCGGTGTTGTGGATGTCGAAGAGGGCGGCTACGGTGTTGGAGACAACCTGCAGGCATTCAGTGAGCACGGGCCCCCGAGTTGAGCTGGGGTGGAAAGCACACGCACCATGGGGTTGCTATCCGCGATCAGCTCGTGCAGTTGCTCCAGGAACCCATTCTCCAGCACCAGGTCCGGCTTCAAATCGTACAGCTTCGCCACGCACAGCGCCGCCGTCTTCCTCACGTACGGATTGTCATCCCTCAGGCACTTTTGCAGCGGGTCGCACAGGTAGTCGATAATCTTCTCCGCCCTCAGGCAGCCCATCGTACGGATCGCGAGTGCGCGCACGAGCGGGTTGGCGTCGTCAGAGTCCTTGACGAACGTGTTGACGGCGAGGATGACAAGCTCCGGCTGGGTTTTGGCATAGTTCATGAGGTAGAGGTAGACAAGCTTCTTCTGCTCGAGGTCGTCGGTCTGCATGTTCTTTAAAACGTCCGGGAAGAGGCCGCTGACGTCCTGAGTATCAGTATAAGCAATCCCCGTCTTCCAAGTGTATGCATCTCGCCCTCTCTAGCATGCTGGACCGCTCACCTTCCCGACGGTCATGTTGGCGATGACACGCTTGATCGCATCCTTGCGTTTGTCACGGTATTCACTGTTCAGATCGGCGCGAAGCTCGAAGTTCTCGCCTGGGTGTAACAGTGGTATCTTGAACCTGGTGGGCTCAAGAATGGCTGAAACGCACCTTTCTTCGGGGCTGCTCTGGGGAAGACGTTCATAATGTAGGAAGAGGCGGATGGGTCCTAAGCTCGCGATGGAGGCCCTGGTCGTCGGTTTGAACGAGGCTGTTTGATGTTCAGTATCTTCTGGCTGCAGCCGCAGCAATAGCAGAAAACCGCGGGAGTCCAGCCGTCGAACAAGATTATAAGTAAGGGAATATGGGGCGAGCTGCGCGCGTCTTCGCGGTGGTGAGCAAAGGCGGTGACAGCCTACGCTCGCTTTTGACCACCACATCCGCAACTGATCTGGGACTGTTTGATGAAGTCCCTTCTGTCGGCACTTCTGTACCCTCTATTGCATGTCCCGTTGACTAATTCGGACTGCTATACAGACGTCATGAACTCGTGAGCCCAAGCTGAACTCTCGGAGTAAGTGTCGTTCTCCTCGACGCTGCACTAAAGTGGCTGGACTGATCGCAAATTTGGCTATTCGTACATTAGATGTCAACGGATACTGCTTCGTGACTTTAATCATCTGCTCAAGCTTCCTGGGTTGCAGCTTTGCCGCCTGCCTCCCTCAACTGGCCTTTCTCGTGCAAATCGGCGTTGCGCGTCACCTTCCCCATGACCTGTGAGCGATGTTAGTCCCCCAATGCAACTGCGGTCAAGGGAGTTCACTACCTTCTGAGTCTTTCCTACCATCTTGTCACTGAACTTCGCATGACCTTCCGGACCATCCTGCTCTCCAACAGTAGTGCCTGCAAGATCATGGTATCCAGTCAACCTCCCGTCAACAATGTTCGCGGAACAGGAATGTACCTTCGTTGGCCGACCTCATATCCGTCGGCCTATCCTCATGCTCAGCGTCTTCCCTCTTATCTCCGAACGCGCCCTGCCCCCTCCCCGACCCAAGCCCCGGCGCCATATCCACCACCTTCTCCTTCGCCTCTTGCGTCTTACTCGGTCGATTCAGGCTGTCATTCTCCGTTCCCAAGCCGCGCGCATGCTCGACATTCTCCGCCGAGTAGTCTATCGTGGACTCGGCATTGGGGGCGCCGGTGGCACCCGGGAGCGGCTGTGATTGCGAGTGCACGCGGTGGGTGGGCGGCTGCGTCTCGAATTGTTCGAGGTTGGACGACATGGTTCGCGAGGGTGTGATGTATGCGTGAATGTTGGGTGAAGTGTAGGTTGCTGTCAGTGTAAAACTGTGTCGTTTCCGGTCCTCCAGTTCAGTTTGACCACTCTTATACCACCCATTCTTGAGTGACGTCATTAAGACTATATGAATCTCCCCCACAACTTCGAAGGCGACTGAAGCCAAACTTTCACAGCAACGCAACTCCAATACGTACAGGCACATGTGTATACCCCACATAACCATCGTCGGCTGACATGAATCAGCGGTCTGACCGGGAACGAGGTTTAGATCCGGAAGGGCCTGCAGCTTCACGAACAAAAATCAATACAAAAGTAGCATACCTAGCTGGTTACATATCGAAGCATAGGCCAGTAGCCGATAGTATGAGGGGCAGTCATAAGTTACAGTACGCCATGGCCCACCCCTCCGACGACGGAAGTTCGCTCCATGCGCAAGCGCCGCCGCGATATAAGACACTAATCAAGCGGCGCTCAAAGCTCATTGCTGCTGCTCCGCGCTCTTCTTCGGTTGCTTGCTCTGCGTGAGGCTCTTGTGGATGAAGGGCAGTACGCCTCCGCCCGCGATCGTCGCTCGGACAAGGATATCGAGCTCTTCATCGCCGCGGATAGCGAGCTGCAGATGGCGCGGGGTGATACGCTTGACGCGCAGATCCTTGGACGCGTTGCCTGCCGATGCGACGTTGTGAGTCAATCATGCACTTGAAACATCGGGATCGGTAGTAGCAAAATGCGCGTATCGTAGCCACACTGCGAAGGGATCCGGAGGGTAAGATGAGGTTGAAACTGAGCGTCGTACCTGCGAGTTCGAGCACTTCTGCGGTGAGATATTCGAGCACGGCGGACGTGTACACGGCCGCCTTGGCGCCGACGCGCATGTTGTGCTGCGTCCGGATTTTGAGGTAACGGTGTATACGACCGACGGGGAACTAAAACTCAGGACATCAACACGTTGTTCACCACGGAATGCGCGTGGGCGCGTCGAGGAGAAGAAACGACAACGAATCGAGAGCGCGAGCACATCTGGCAGGCTCAAGACATGAAAGTGAAATCGCACACCCCCAATCAATTCGAACAAGGACGCGTCTTGATAGAGAAAAAAGCTGGAACACACCTGCAACCCTGCCTTCTGACTGCGCGTCTGGAGGAACTTCGTCTCCTTCGAGGTTTCACCGGCATTGCCGGATTTTGCGCCAGACTTGCTTGCCATTGTACGCAGATCGTCCGCACTTAGCCTTGCGATGGTGGTGGTAAGGTGGCCGGGATGGCAGAGGTCAGGGGCTGCAATAAGCGTGGTCGCCGCAGTAAGACAACGCAAGAAAGCAGGTCAAGCGAGTCAGCCAGGCGACGTCCAACTCTCGTTGAAGTTGCGCACGAATGTTAAAGTCCTGACGGGGCGGATTGCGATATGAGACTCGGAAACAAAGAGGGGCGTAAGGCCAGGGAGCGAGCTCGTAAAGAAGCGGCCATCCCTCGGTCAACGCCTTCGCGGTGAGATCAAACGACCCTGTTCTCACGGCTACTTTCGCCAGTAAACCGGGTCATGTGACGTTACAAACGCCTCCTTTCCGCGGCACCCCTTCTGAATCTTAGCTGGTTTATCTTCCTTCTGTATCTTGAACGCGAGAGCAAAGCCGGAACTCCTTCAGAAAATCTCGGCGCCAGAAAGAGTATATAGACATGGACCCCATATTGCCTGGATAGCCAGCCTCAACTCGATACATCCGGGACCTCCTCGCCCTTCATCTTCTTCAGCGTCTTGTTCTCAAGCTCGTCAGCGAAGGAGTCTCTGAACACTATGCCCTTGCGCCTGCTTCCAACGGAGGATACGCTATCGGTTCGCTTCTTGGGACGCGGCCCGCTTCCGATGGAACTTTGGCTGGACAGCTGTTTTGAGGCGCCACAGTGATCGATATTCAGCGATACTCGGAAAGAAGAGCGGAAACACGCGAATCCACTGACTTTGCGCTTGAGAGACCTCTGTGAGGTAGTAGGCTGGAGGACTCCATCGGCGGCGGCGGCAGTAGCAGGGGCAGCATCTTCGGTATCAAGATCTTCGGGCTTGAAGACAGGTACGGGCTTGCGTCGAGACATGTCCACGGAGTTTCTCGACTAAGAAACAAAGAAATTATGTTCTGCTACGCGCATCTCAGGTAGCACGACCACACCTCTTTCTTGTCGTCATCCTGTGTCTTGTTCTCCTTGTCTATCCACGGGCCGTCAGCGACCCCTCACACAAGCCCAATATCCCGGCTCACCCAACTTGGCAGCCGCCTCCTCGCACCGATGCCGCCGCTCGTTCGCCAGCTCCTCGATCTCGCGCCTGATCTTACCCTGCTTCCTCGCCTCTGCCTCGATCCGCACCTTCGCGTCCATCACGTCCAGCTCGACCAGCTTACACTCGCGCTGAAGGGCAGCGAGTGCCGCTTCGTCCGCCGCGTACCTCTCCATGAACGGCTGGATGACGAAAATCATCTGCGTGGCGATCCCGGAGAGCGGCCGAGCCATCTGCGGGGGTTGATAGCCAAGGGAGTGTGGTGATGTAGCCATGATGCTGATAGAGATGTTGTTCTCGCCACTCGCGGTGATGAAAAGCCTCGGGGAGGAGACTGGAGGCGGGCTGCCTGAATTAGCAGGTTACTTAGCTCGCCGGCGGGACACGAACGACGTCATCCACGTCAACCGTTGACTGTTTGACAGAATGTTGCTCGGATCGGCGAACATACTGGTTCTGGCTCTTCACTGGTGGCCATAGCTACCAGTGCATCGCTACCAGCCCCGTTCGCCTTCAAGGGCGCCATCCCCGCTGACTAGTCCCCCACATTGCTACTGCGCCTTGATCGGGATGCTACCAACCACAGAATCCAAAGACTCGTATGTGCTCGTGCACGGAGACCCGCCATCGCCGACTCCATTCGGCGCCGACGATGACACCCCGTCTGTCCCCTCCAAGCCTGACCTTGCCAAGATCCTCTCCTCCGCTCACGGGCTTCAAGCGCAGCTCGAAGCGCTGGAAGCACAGAGCAACTGCGTCCAGGTAACTACCGTCCTACATACGCTCCCTGGCCCGACCTTTAACTTCCACTGACCAACATCGCCCCGCAGTTCCACATCGGGCTCAACACGGAGCGCCACGCCGACCTCAAAGCCGAGCTAGAGCACCTCCAGATGCGCGAAAAGCACCAGAAAGAGGTCACCAAGCTCCTCCTACTCGACCTCGCCCGTCTCAAGTCCAACCCCAGCTCCCTGGCCTTACCCCTCCCCGCGCCGGCCCCCGGTGAATGCCGCTGCTCCCTCCTCGCCGTTCCGCTCTCCCAACCCTCTGCCTCTTCTTCCTCCTCGTCTTCATCCACCTCACGCCCGGGGCCGATGCTCGAGCGCATGAACACGCTCAAGCTCAGATCGCTCGGCAAACGGATCTGGTCCTCGGCGAAAAAGGACGACCCCGCGCGCCTCTCGCTCCGCAAGAAACGCTCCGCGCTCAGCCTCCGCCTCCGGCTCGCGCGCACGCCATCCACGTCGGACGACGCGCACGAGAAGAATTTAAAGACGACGCGCCGGCGCCGCGCGAGCTCGGCTGCGTCCATGGGCAAGGCGGGGTCTACGAGGAAGGCGGCGGCGCTGGACATCAAGCCGGTGGAAGCGCTGAAGGAGGCGTGCGCGACGCCGAACGGGGGCAAGATCTCGAAGGCGACGTGGAAGACTGCGATTAACAGGCGGCGGGAGGACGTCGCTGCATGAGGGTCTCGGTTCATGGCACTATTCACGGGTCTTGGTCGAGACGACTTGTCGTCGTCAGAACATTTATAAACTTATTCACTCATTCTTTTATTCATCACTATATATCCACGTAAAACTGGCCGATCGAGGCTCACAATGAGTCAAGATGACGCCAAAACGGTATCTGGGCCACTTCGTGTGGTCCTTGCACAAGACAAGAATAATCAAGAAACGACATTAGTATAAGTAGGCTGTCACGGGAAACGAAGTAGAAAAGTCCGTCGAGGCAGTACATGCGCCTAGTAGCGGCGCCTGAAGCGGGAGAAGAAACCGGGCTTTGTGGTGGTGGTGGTCGGGTAGGTGGTGGAGCCATACATGCGGTCGCGGCGACGACCGAAGATGACGATGCAGCCCGAGATGCACAGCAAGATGAACGCGACGAAAGTCAACCAAAAACCTATACGCATATACTTGATCAGCACCTACGCTCACCACATGTCATTTGGAGGGGACGAAAGAAATAAACGCACCAGGAGCGGTGTTGACGTTCTTTTTCACGCCCTGCACCTTGCCCATCTGGTGGTGGGTGAACGCGAAGAGCGCGATGTCAATTGCGAAGGCGATGAGGGTGATCAGAGCCGCGAGGAAGGCGGTCAGGGACGCGAAGAGCATGGCGGTCAGGTGCGTGCTGAGCGAGAAGACGAGGGCGAGAAAGGAGACGCCCGCTGCGACAGGATGCACGGCAAGGCCGCGCGTCCAGGATGGGCCGACAGTCTCCTCGTTGTTCGTGCCGTGGACGGTGAAGGCGTATGCATTGTCTGTGAACAAGAGATGAGAACCGGAGTGAGAGGGGTGGATGCGGTACGTACTGGCAGAGGTGCAGGTCCTATCACCGGACGCGGCTTCATAGGCGCAGTAGCCCCATGTTCCGATCTGGAGAAACGCGAAAGTTCAACCAAAATCAACAGCGGCTCTCGATAGGGATGCTCACCCTCAGCTGGCTGAGTCCATCCTGGCCGCTGGCTGCCGTAGCGGTACCAGAGGAGAAGTGCACGCGCGCGATGTCGAGCGCGGTCAGGAAGGGCAAGCCTGTATGGATTATTGACAATCGTAACGCGTTCTGCTGCCAGCAATGTCGTGAGTTCGACTCACCGACCGCGACGAGGAAGTTGAGCACGGTGGCGGCAAGCAAGAGCGTCACGCCGGGGATCCAGAAGGCGCGAGACATGGTAAGTCGTTGACGTTACGAGGAAGAAGAGAGGGGGCAGGAGGGACAGGAGAGGGGCAGGAGGCAACGAAGGAAACGTTTTGAGCTTGGCCTCGCGTTTCATTTTCACCTTTGGATCTTCTCTTCGGCCCAGACGTCATCGACGTTGAAGGCGTGAGAGACACGCGGTCAAACGTCGTTGGTACCTCGTTCCACTCCACAAAGCTATTCCAATCTCCGGGGACCGAAGAACTCAGTATGAGATCATATTCGAGGTGGCTAGATGTTGTCGTTAGGGTAAGATGAGACAGGGGAACATGGGAAGGTACGCGTAGAGTAACATTCTCGTCGAGCCTTAACTCTGCCAGACAGATGAAGGTAAACTGAACACCTGCAGCCCAATCACAGAGCCCAACGGTTCTACATAGTCGGTCGTCCATTTGCAGACATCACTCACTGTGCTCAATGGGCTTCCTTCGCTCTCATTCTCCAGCATTCATCGGACCACACATGGACATGGAATGATTTGCGGTGCGCGGACTCATTGAACGGGGTTAACGCCGCGGCCTGATGCGAGAAGCTCACTTGCACGGACTTCCGCGTTGAACTTCAGCTCTACAGTTTTCGACCTCAAACATGCTGGCGCCGGGAAAGGGAACCTGGCTGTAAAGCTTCCATCGATTCGAGTTCGCTTCGCATGGGTACTGAAGCGGAACCAGCCTATGCCCGCAGCCGGAGTCTGTAGGCAGTACACACGGCGAGGATTAGTTTCATTCTCATGCTCAGACGCAGAAGGATTCGAGATGCGTAGACAATTGGCGTGTGCCTCGAGTCCCGAATTCCTGACCTGGAACCATGTCCGGTATAAAACGTGCGCATCTCGCGTTCAGAGCGCTGAGCTTCTAATGGATCCCGACCCTCACTACCACCATGTCAACCTCACAGATAGGCTGAAATACTATGCCGCGGAGCTGAGCTGGCCATTCACTGCCCTTCACACCACGCTGCGTAGAAAGGGTCGTGGCAAGATCACTCTCAAGGAGGAGCTCTTTCTTGCAAAGTTCCGAAAGCAAGTCTATCGTGTTCATTGAAGTCATGAATATGCTAACAGTTAGTCGTCCCTCTAGAATATTCTTTGGTCGATTCCCGCTCTCGGTGCTGCGCGCACACTTTGCTGGAGATGCGTCGGCTGATAGGGTGCTCAGCCACCCACGCTTTGTCTCTGTCAGGAAGAACCTCTACCAGCGCGTCGAAAAGCCATCGTTTGCCGGGTATTGGATCTTTCGCCACTCTTTCACCGATCCTCAGCCGCCTTCCTCCTCCGACATCGTCCTCTGCTACATTCACGGAGGTGGATATATGGCGTGGCAACCGGGGACGTACATGCCTCTGCTGATGGCCATCGTGGAGGCGGTCATCAAGCGAGGATTCACCGTCAGCCTCTTCGCGCTAGATTACTCTCTAACCCCCGAAGCCGGCTTTCCGACCCAGATCGGGCAGACCGCGGGCATGTACAAGTACCTCGGGGACGAGATGGGTGTGGACTATCAGAAGGTCGCGCTCATAGGCGATTCCGCCGGAGGGCATCTGATTTTATCCTTCCTCACGCACCTTCACAAGCCGACGCCGCTACTGTCGCCCAATCCATCGGAAGGGCTTCCCAGACCGGGCGGAGGCGTGTTCCTCATCAGTCCCGGGGTAACGTTCGACACATCCGGCCCGACGTACAAGACCAACGACGGCCTCGACATGCTCAGCACCAGCGTGATGAACAGGGTCTCGCAGACATTCCTGATCGCGTCGAAAGAAGCCGCCAGCGACGAAGCAAAGCCTTATCGCGAATTCGTTGACCCGGTCCCAAATTGGGCGGAGATCGTACCGAAGAGGGTGTACGTGAGCTCGGGAAGCCTGGAGGTGTTCGTGGGCGATATCGAGAAGGTGGTACAGGCGATGCGAGACGCGGGCGTGGACGTGCAGTACTCCTGCGCGCAAAACAAGGCTCACGATTGGCAGTTCACGGATATCCAAAAGATCGAACAGGCATGGTTGCGAACGCCGTTGGACAAGGAGATCTCGGTGAAGCTGGCAGGAGCCGAGGAACTGGCGTTTGCGCTCGTTGGGATGTTACCAGCCGGCCCACAATCCGATTGAATCATCCCTTTGGGCGACCGGCAACGATGTGGGGTGCAAAACAGCTTGTTATCTGGCTGGCTGGACCTGCGGCTGAGCGAGGTCTTTTTCGAAAGCATCGCCGTTTGTCTGGTCACTGCACGAACATGGATTCGCTTGGTATGATGCCTGTCTGTTCTGGCTCCGAAGTGTCGGTGTCACAGTATATGCATATTCAAGGTTTACGTACTACCAACTTCAATAATTGGCACTGGTTTACGGGTGTGCATGCCGACTAAGATCGGGTCGGAGTCGACACAACCAGCTTGCCAAGGTGATATCAGGTTGCCGCGAGCGTAGACTGTGGATCAGAGCGAACGGCGGCGATTACACCTTCTCCGCAGTCCGAACGCCTTGAGTCTATTCGGTGAGTCGGTCCGGATCTCCTGACCCCATGGGGCACGATACCATCTGATTCTTGCAGCTTCTTGAGGCGGGATAGGCTGGGGTTCGGCGTCCCGAGAGTTCCTGGTTGGACATTCCGGCCTATCGCAGCAGCCAGAATAGCGATCGAAGTTCTGTCCCCTGTACAACGCTTGGAGGAAGGATCAAATTCTCTCGGTTAATTGGACATTTGCGTTCACAGCCATGGTCCTTCGTCGCCGCCGCGTATAAGAAGAGAGGGTCCTCCGTTGAGCATACTCCCGTTTTAATAATGTCAGACCCCAACCCGCACTACTTCCGGATAACCCTCTTGGATAAGCTGAGATACTATGCTGCCCAGCTTAGTTGGCCGTTTACCGTGCTTCGTACGATTCTATGGAGAAAAGGGCGTGGCAAGCTTAGCCTAGAGGATGCGATATATTTTGAGAAGTTCCGGACGTACGTTGCTCATAACCTCTGGTTTGGCAACTGACAACTGAACACCTCTGCAGTCTGTTCTTCACTAGGTGGCCGGTGTCGATGTTCCGCGTCAAATTCGCTGGGGATGCGTCAGCAAACCAGGTTATCAGCACGCCGCGGTTCGCCGCCGTCAAGAAGAACCTGTATCAACGAGTCACCAAACCCGGCTTCGCAGGCTACTGGATCTTCCGCCACTCGTTCACAGAGCCCCAACCGCCTTCATCTTCCGACGTCGTCCTCTGCTACATTCACGGAGGCGGATATGCCTTGTGGCAGCCGGGCACGTATACGCCTCTGCTGATGGCGGTTGTGGAGTCCGTCATCAAGCGGGGGCTCACTGTCAGCCTCTTTGCGCTGGATTATTCCTTGACTCCGGAAGCCGGTTTCCCTACCCAACTGGGGCAGTGCGGAGCCATGTACAAGTATCTCGGCGAGGAGATGGGCATCGACTACCAGAAAGTCGCGTTCATGGGCGATTCGGCGGGCGGCCACCTCATATTGTCCTTCTTGACGCACCTCCACAAGCCAGTACCCTTCCTATCACCCAACCCATCCGAGGGGCTGCCCAAACCGGGCGCTGGGATCTATCTCATTAGCCCATGGGTCACCTTCGACACTTCGAGTCCGACATACAAAGACAACGACGGCCTCGACATCCTGAACACCGACGTGATAAATCGGCTCTCGCAAACCTTCCTGATCGCATCAAAAGAGGCGGCAAGCGAAGAGGCGAAGCCTTATCGCGAGTTCGTGAACCCAGTGCCTGCATGGGCGGAGATACTCCCGAAGAAGGTGTTCGTAACCTCGGGCAGCCTGGAGGTATTCGTAGGAGACATAGAAAGGGTGGTGCATGCGATGCGGGACGCGGGCGCGAACGTGACGTACTCTTGCACGGAAAACAAGACACACGATTGGCAGTTTACGGACATCAGAAAGGTGGCCGGCGCGTGGTTGACGACGCCGCTTGAGAAGGAGATCCCGGTGAAGTTGGAAGGTGCAGAGGAGCTTGCGGGCGCGATCGCTGGTGACCATTAATGATTCATTCCATGATCATCTGTATACGCGGCAGATGGACAGCGTAAATGTGTACATTAGCGACAAACAGGTTGACAGAAGCCGTGGCGCTGGACATGATGGTTGGTGGGAAAGAGCGGACAGCGGTCGCGTCTAGTCGCCATCGACATGCATGGAGGTGGTCTCATCTGGCAACCCATGTCCTTTTCCTACACCTGAGGGATCTCTTACTACGAACATACATTGCTGAACGCTTGAACAGTTCACACGTTACCATATTATAACCTGCGCGAAATTCTTGGGTATTCGAGGCTTGGTGATTCCCTTCCGTAGCTGGATGGAGCTCAAGCTGGTGTATCGAGCCCTCCGCAAGATATCAGACTGGGCACTGGACGGATTCTACTCGGAAGTCTATGTGGACGGCGCGGAGAATGTGCCAGAACGCGCACCGCTGATCATGTACGAAGCTGGATTTTCATCGTTTGGAATAGGGATGAGCGCATTGAGGAAGATCTTCGCAGAGCATCCTCCCACCACAATGAGATTATCGACATTGCTACCCTAGGCGAGTGGACTTGGATCTCATCCTTGCAGTGACTCGTCCTTACGAACGTGATGCGCCGGGACCAGCTGCTACGATACCTTTCCGCCGACATGTCTCATTCTGGGCCAAATCAAGCATGTTCAGGAACCCGCTGGCGGGTCAGATACTCTACTCATCCGGGGCTATCCCCGTATACCGAAATCCCAACTCTTCCCCCATACAGGCAACCTCCGCTTCTAGCTCGAAGAATACGCGGCAACCCACCTCCCTCTTCGATACAAGCTCCCGCGCGCTCAAAAGAGGCGAGGTGCTCGGAGTCTTTCCCGAGGGAACGTCCTACACCGAACCGCAAATTGTTCAGATCAAGGATGGTGCGGCATGGGCGGCAGTGGAATACGCGAAGTACGTCCATGCCAGACAGCCAGGGAGCGCCTGCGGGCTCGTCATAGTACCAGTTGGCATCGTTTACACGGATAAGTCGCAGTATCAGAGCCGCGTACGCGTTAGGTGAGTACGCAGCTATCCGGTTCAGGGAGTTATTCACCGTGTCCGATTAGATACGGACGGCCTATCGCGATCGACGCCTATGCAAGCGAGTTTCTCGGAGTCGGCGAGGACGATGCTGATGCTCGCGCTCGTGCGACAGTACGGAAGCTTACGAATGCGATCGAGACTTCGTTATTTGAGCTGACGATCAACGCGCCTGACTGGGATATCTTGTACGCGTCGCGTATGGCAAGAGACATCTTGTGGCGCGACCCTGAGCGTATCAACTTGAAGTACTGGGTGCCTGTCAACCAACGGTGAGCGAAGATCTCGGAATATTCGCGAGCATTGCGCTTCGGGGCTGAATTCTGCAAGTCTGATAGGGATAATGGACAAGACGAGCGGTCGGGAGAGGTGTCAGCCTGCGCTCTTGCGATACTACTCCCTTCTGCACTACACCGGTCTAGCTCACGCAGACCTCTCCGCGGTCCTCTCTTCTCGCGCAGGTGAATCGTACAGACCATCAGTAGGAAGAGCCCTGGCGAAGTTTGTTGCGAATTTCCTGCGTATGACTCTGCACCCTGGGGCTATCTTGTTTGCGCCAATGCTCGTGTTGCATGTCCCTGCATACTTGCTTGGCCTTGCCGCTGCGAGGTGCGTCTCTCGTCCTCTACGGCACTTTCGCACCTGTTCCTCTCCATATTACTGCCCTTACTGACACCTCGTGCAGGATGTTTGCTCCTCCGGGCGAAGAAGAAGCGCCTGCTCAATGGAAGACCGTCTTTGGCGGACTCGGTATGGCGCTGGTGTACGTGCCGGCCAGCTTATGGACTGCGACGGCCTTCCTGCGCACGCTACGGAGTGGCATCAACTCGTCCTTCTTCAAGGGTTTCATGTCCATCTTCTGCAACAGCGCTAGGGTCGAAGAAGCGGCATACAGAATGGCATCCTTCGTATACGGCACCGGCGGTTTTAGTGTGAAAGCGCGGCTTCACGAAGCTGTCGGATGGCTAGGCGTAGCGTACGTTCACGGACTGGTGTTGGCCAGGTGGCACAACGCCCTTGTGGGTGGTGAGTTGAGGATCCTTCTTACACTGATGTTGTCAGTTTGTTGACCAGGTTTTCTCCACTTTGGCGACAGGCAATTATCGCAGGTACATCATTATTTGTCTCTAGCGTCGCCAGAGAGAAGCTGATCTTCCTTTCCCCAGATTCAAGCGTCTGGTAGCAGCCTACAAGGTCCTCGTAGGATCGCTTTCCCGCCCCCTTTCGGAAGACAAACTGCAAGCTTTCTTGGTACCACCGCTGCCACCCGTCAATCCGTACATCAAGCGGAAACCTCCTACCGGCAACGGCTCACTCACCGGCATGAGCACCCCGAGCTCCCAGGAGATGTCTAGAAGCCAGTCATCGGAAGACGAATTGAATCATCGACGGGCACATGGTAAGAGCAAGCCAAGCGTCGGGCCGCTGATGGAGCACCTGCTGGCCGCAAGAAGTCAGGCGTTGACGGAGTTGGCGGCGTATATCGCGGGCTTGGACTCGAGTGACGTGGAGTGGTTGAGAGCGCGAGGTGCCGAGACTACATCTCTCTGGAGTCCATGAGCAGCATACGCCTGATCGAGTTATAACATATCTATTCTACATTTAAGTAACTTACTTCGCTTTGGTTGGAATGGAAGTGGCCCGAAACTTCCATCCCAGGACGAGTTTGTCTCGAAATCGCGTCTTACGCGTCCTCGTGCGCGCGGCTTTATGTACGCATTTGATTCTGCACTCTCTCCGTTCACAATCCCTTAGATCTCTGAGTCTCTCTACCTTCGATCCACGTTCACCACGAGATATGTCTACCTCAGGCTCTAGCACCATGGCGGTAGATGCACCCAAACCTCCCAAGCTCGACATTGACCAGTTCTTCGCTACTGCGCTCTCTGCGACGCCTGCGGAGCTGCATCCGTACTTTGAGTCGTTCAGGACGTTACACCAACGAAAGTGAGCATAATGGTGGCTTTTTTATTAACAATCTGTATGCTGAAGAGTTTAATCTGTGAAGGTTATGGCACCAGCTGACGCTGAAGCTATTCGAGTTCTTCGACCACCCGAAGTCGAGGCCGTATAGGGTGGACGTATTCGAGCGGTTCGTGAGGGACTTCGAGCAGCGGCTGAACCAGCTGCGTCTAGTTGAGATGGGTGTCAAGGTGTCCCGAGAGATCGATAGTACGTTTTCAATACAGTTCCTTCCTTCTCCAGCTTTCTCTTACTGTGCACACTCTGCTTTTGACGCTCGACGCTGACCTTTTTGCTTCTATTTACAGACCCGCACGCGCACCTCACATTCCTCTCATCCCTCCTCGCCCGGATCGACAAGGAGAAGTCGCCGCAAGCGCACGTCCTCCTCCTCTCCATGCTCGCGCACGCCAAGCTGCTCTTCGGTGACATCGAGGGCACGAAGACGGACATGGACGCGGCGTGGACGGTTCTCGACAGCCTCGCCGGCGTCGAGAATGCCGTCAACGCGAGCTACTACAGCGTCGCCGCCGACTACTATAAGGCGAGTTTCCGTCTCTGTCTCTTGAGATATCGTTCGAGCGTGTACTGATACATGGATCTGTGTGGGCGTAGGCGAAGGCGGAGTACGCGCCATATTACCGCAATTCGCTGTTATACCTCGCATGCGTGGATCCGGAGAAGGACATGACGGTCGAGCAGCGCGTCGAGCGCGCGCACGATCTCGGGCTGTCGGCGCTGCTGGGCGATACCATATACAACTTTGGCGAGTTGGTGAGCATCCCTGCTGGCGACACGGCGACCGCTGAACATGCATCGCTGACGGCGGATGATGCTAGCTCATGCACCCCATACTGGACGATCTGGTCAAGACGCCGCATGAGTGGATCAAGACGTTGCTCTTCGCGTTCAACGAGGGCAGCATCGGCAAATTTGAGGCGCTCGCTCCCTTGTTCCCCAAGGAGGTCGGTCTCGTCTTCTCCGTTCTGCCATCTCCTCGTCCGCCTGACATACTCTTGGCAGCCGATACTGGCGGAGAACTATCCTTTCCTCAGGCAAAAGATCTGCTTGATGGCCCTGATCGAGTCGGTCTTCAAGCGGAACGCGTACGACCGGACGATGTCGTTCCAAACGATCGCGGAGGAGACGCATCTGCCGATCAACGAGGTCGAACATTTGCTCATGAAAGCCTTGAGGTTCGTACCCCTTTTCCCACCACGTCCTTCGGTCGGACCGAACTGACGATATCCCTATGTTTAGCCTGAAACTCATCCGCGGCTCGCTCGACCAAGTGGATCAGAAAGCGCAGATTACCTGGGTGCAGCCGCGCGTGCTGTCACGCGAACAGATCGGCGCGCTGGCGAAGCGGCTAGAGGGCTGGTGCGATAAGCTCGCTGGCGTGGAGAACAGGATCGCGCCCCAGTTGCTCGTTGGTGCGTAGGCGGCGTGATTTGAGTGTAGCCCAGAGCGAGAACACGTCTTGCTGGTGCGTGTTTAAAGCGTCTATTACGACCTTCGACTGACAAGGGGCTGCCATAGGTTGAGGCGATGGGGTGTAGTACCGCCTTGTCAAGCTGCATCTGCGTGGTGTTGGTTATGACGACTGGGGATCATCGGGCATAGTGCGCGAGGCATGTCGGAGTTCCGCACCCGTTCTTGTCTGTGGCGTTGAGCAAGGATAGCCTAGTCCGGGGTCTTCGGCGGTCGTCCATATGCCGTTCTGTATGGGCCAGGAGAAGCTAAAGCCCGCGTCGTGTACTGATCGTGTCAATGGCACAAGAACCTGCATGGAAATGAACTATAATACTAAGTATAAGCGGGATTCGAGATTTGCGTCCATGTGCTTGGGTATTGTTCTCTTGGCTTGTTCCCAATCCGAGCTTTGACCGAACGAGGATGTTACAAGCCGGTGGCACGAGCGCTTACCTGCGACTCCGGCTTCACTTGCGCGGTCTCATCGTCCGACGGTCGAGACATCCTCGACCTTGTTCGCCTTGAACGTTGGGCGTCGTCGGCGCACTCTTAGTCTGCTGCATTCCCGCGTATTCGCCACGAAGACCCGCCCCATTTAGCCTCGCGCGCCCCTCCGTCGGGCGCCTCGTTGCCGCCGCACACAGCTGCAGGTTTGCACGTTGCATCAGGGGGGCCCGGCACTCTCCTTCGATATCTGTACTACGCTCACCCACGAACCCGCACGAGCCGTGACTATCCCTCGGGCGGTACTCTGAACGCGCAACCGCAACGTGGTGTCGAAGGAGTACTCTATCGCACTGCTTCGCGTTGGGTATACATAGGGACGCCGCGCCCGGATAGCACGTTTCTGCTCGTTCTAGTTCTTCATACGCAACCCCCCACCGAACCCGCTTCGCATTCATATCAGACCGAACGAGCTCGATAATCTCGCTCGAGTTCGTCCGCTATCGCCGTCACCGATCTCAAGCCACCACGAGCCATGGCTACGGCGACCGTCGATCCTACTACCAGCAATTCTGTCATCATCAATACCACTACCGCCCTCCCTCCCTCTCTCCCGACTCCAGCCAGCGCGAGCGCGAGCCCGGGCAAGCCACTCCCGCCAACATCCACGTTCTCGTTCACCTCACCGCTCCCGCCCAGCATCAATGCGACCAACTTCGGCATCGGGCCGTCGTCGCTGGTGACGGGGCTAAAGCAGCGGCGTGTGTCGCTCGCGCTGCCATCGTCGTCGCCGAGGCTGGCGACTGCGTGGCCGTTCCGCGACGATACAGGATTGCAGGCGCATGGGCGCCTGGGGGAGGGCAGCGGGCTGACGCCGGAGAAGAAGGGGAAGATGAGGAGGATCGACTCTGGGGATTCGGAGGATGCGGCGAGCCCTGCGGGCGCGATGCGGCCGCCGGAGAAGAAGACGAGGAAGAAGTGGAGTATGGAGGAGACGCAGATGCTCGTGGTTGGATGCAATAAGGCATGTTTCGTGCTATCGCTTCTGCGAGCCCGTACTCACATCGCGACAGCATGGTGTCGGGAACTGGAAGGCGATGTTGAAGGACCCCGAGCTTAGGTTCGATGGCCGCTCAGCGGTAGATCTAAAGGACCGGTACGTGCCCTCCCTCTTGCTCTCTTTTCTCCATTTGCTCATCGCGTCTCCCGCGCATAGATTCCGCACATACTACCCCGACGCATACAAGCAGCACTACCCGAACGCCAAGACGCACCTCTCCTCCAAGGTGCGCTCCACGCTCCCCGACGGCACGTCCATCTTCGAGAAGACGCGCTCGAAGAAGCGCCGGCCGTTCACGGAGGACGAAGACCGCGCGCTCAAGGCCGGGTACGAGAAGCACGGCACCGTCTGGTCGACGATCGTGCGCGACCCCGTCTTCAGGGAACAGAACCGGCGCTCGACGGACCTAAGGGATAGGTTCAGGAACGCGTTCCCAGAGCTGTATCAGGCGGCAGGCTATAAGCCACGCACTGCGGCGAAGAAGAAGCAGAGCAGCTTGGGGATGTTGGGCATGTCCGCGACGGATGACCAGGTGATCGGAAGGGAGGGCGCGAATAGGGAGGGAGCGGTGGGCCCAATGAGGAGGAAGAGGGCGTTGACGAACGAAAGTCTGTTCAGGGGAGGGACCAAGAGCGTTCCGGAAAGCGTCACGAACAGTGATGACGAGCTTGGGGAGAGCGAGGATGAGGAGCTGGAAGACGTGAAGCCGTCAATATCGTTTGTGGACTGCCAAGCTTCGCGCCCCCGTTCGGCGAGTGTCGTCCCACCAGGGGTGGCACCGGAGCAACAAGACCTATCCCCCCCAGGACAGTCGGCTTCGGCGTCCTCGTCGCAAGATGTCCTCGGCGAGATCGACATGCCCCTCGACGACCCTTTCGCGAGTTTCGAAGACCTCATACAGGCCTCCGAGTCGCTGGACTCGTCCGCCTGGTCGACGCCACTCCACAGCATGCCGTGGAACACGGCCTCGCCCGCGTCCTCTCACATCTCCGCCGACTACTTCGCCGCGCAGTCGCCGCTGCACACCAACGGCAACGGCGACCTCCGCACGGGCTCGTCCTCCGGCTCGCACCTGATCGGCAAATCAGCGTGGGGCACGCAAGACTGGCTATCGGCAAACCCGCGCCTGGACCACAACCCGTCGGGCGCGTCTTCCTCGGGCGCGTCCTCCTATGCCGGCGGCGGTATCTCGCCCGAGCCCGCCTCGCCGCTCTCCTCGTTCTCCTTCCACTCCCTCGGCGCGTACGACAGCTCGGGCGTGTTCGACCGGTACGACCTCCTCCCCGCCGGCGGTGGCTCCGCCTTCGCGTTCGCGCATGACTTCGCGAGCGAGGTCGGCGCGGGCGACTCGCACTCGACGTTCAGCGACCCAGAGCTCTCGTTCGCGCCCGCCTCCTTCCGCGGCTTCACGCACCACTCGAGCTACGCCGGCGACCTCATCTTCGGCGCGCGCACGCACCAGCCGCCCGGGCAGCAGACGTCGTTCTTCGGGCTTGGGCTTGGGCTGGGCGGCGCCGGCCCGGCGGGGGCGGGTCTGGACGGCAGCGCGGGCGTGCACCCGAGTCAGCTGCACACGCCGAGCCTCGCGGGGATCGACGAGCTGGAGCTCATCCACCTGAACGACGACCCGCCGGAGCCGATGGAGCTCGGGCTCGGGATGGACATGGACCGCGCGCTCGACCTCGATGCGGGCAAGGAGCCGGAGGGCGAGCCGCCGGACGCGATGGCTGCGCTCGCGTACGGGCTCGGCGATGCGATGGAGGGCGTCGTCGCGCCGTCGGCCGGGGCGCAGGACTCGAGAACCGCGGACGAGATGCACTCGACCCCGCCGGCGACGCCCGTGCGCACGTCGCGCGCGCCTCGGCCGATGTCCACCTACGGTGGGGGCGTCGCGAGCGCGGGGGCTTCGGCTGCCGCAATGCAGAACCGCTCGTTCTCGGTACCGCCGGGCGAGCACCGCGCGGACGCGCCGTTCGCGGACTCCTCGTACGCCCGGCCACCGCTGACGCCGACGCGGAGCTTGAGCCTGCTCACGACGCTCGGCCAGATGCACGGCGCAACCCCTCCTCCTCCGGCGTCGACGTCCCAAGCGTACGCGCAACAGCAGCCGCCGCACGGCCAATTCTTCTCCGTGACGCCGGATACGGCGCGACCGCCGGCGTCGGACCAGGCCGCGCTGTCGTTCCTCGATCTGCACTACTATGGCGGGTCGGCCGCGCAGGCGAGCTTGGACGCGCTCGTGGAGCTGCTCGACGGTCACGCGGCGGGACACACGCGGCAGGGCCAGGCGCTCGACCTCGCGCGCTCGTCGTCGGCCGCGTCGCTGAAGCCTGGCGGGAATTCTTTTGGCGGGCGGACGCCGCAGCTGCGGCCGGCGAGCGTGGCACCGGCTAACGGGGTGGGTACCGTCACGCCCGCGCGATTGCACACGCACCATCGCGGGATGAGCGCCGTCGCGCCGCAGGATCTGGTACTCAACGCTGGGAACGATAACAAGCGAAAGCGTATGAGTTGGGATGGGATGAGCGCGTAGGGGTGGTTTCGGCAGTTTCTTCAGCTTCTCGTTTCCTTCTGGCCTGCTCTGCTTGGTGACGCATCGTTTGGATTTCTTTCTCTTTCATTCTCCTCCCTCATGGAACCGATTGCATCCTCTGTCCGATTTCTCTTCGTCATCATCACCACTGGACCAAGCCTGTTTCTTTCTTCCATGCGAATCGCGTTCCTAGCATGTATATATATGCACACAGAATCACACGAAACCGAACTAATCGTCGATCGACGACATCGCGAAGATTGTCATCGATTTTGTGACTGGCCTTCATAGACGAATTGATGTGTCAGTACGAATGACCGGGTGCCATGACCCGTATGTCAGCGTGGAAGCAGTGAGAACTAAACCTGGGTTCTCCTGGGTTGCGCTTTCCCTCTTAAGCTGGTCTCCGACTCTCAGTCTCTGCAATAAATAGGCCCTGCGAGCCATTTGGAGCGTCGGCATTGGAACGTCTCCGCTAACGTCGTCGCGAGAACACCCTTATCTCCACTCGCCTCCTTCTTTAATACTGGTCTGCGGCGACTCCGATCTCCCTTGATCCATATTCTTCCACTCCTCTTCATCCCAGCCAAAACAATGTTGGCTAGTGCACAAAACCAAGAGACTTTCAAGGGTTCCGATGCAGAGCCTGCGTATACCCTCCCGGACGCCTCCGCCGTAACGCTGGTGAAGGAGGACCTGTACGATGCGGACTCCATCGACCCGATATACCGCGACAAAGCGCGGCTAATTAGTCGCGCTATGCAGGATATAGGTATGGGCAAGTATCAGGTAATTCGGATCGCCTGTCGTATCCTCCTTACTGGCGTTGATATGGTTCTTGCTCGGTGCAGTGGTGGCTCTTCTGCGTCGCAGGTTTCGGGTGGTTCGCGGATAGTGTTTGGCCGGTACGTCTCATCCCTGCTGTCCATATCAAGATATGGGGAAATGACTTGGGGGCCATCTGCAGCTCATGGCGGGTCTTATCCTCTCTCCCGTCGTCAGCGAGTTCGACCTCGGCTCACACGGACCCTTCCTCTCCCTTGCCATCAATATTGGCCTCCTTGTTGGCGCGATATTCTGGGGCGTAGGATGCGACATATGGGGCCGAAGGTTCGTGGCGGCCCTCCCCTGAATTTTTTCCCCTGCTTTTTCGCTGAGTATATGCGTGTGCAGGTGGTCGTTCAACCTGACCCTCCTCGTCGCCGGCATCTTCGGATTGGCGGCGGGCGGTTCGCCCAACTTCGTCACGCTCGCGTCAGTCACTGCGGTGCTCGGCATCGGCGTAGGCGGCAACATGCCCGTCGATTCCGCCGTATTCCTAGGTTCGTTATTATGCCTCGTCTACGCCGCAAGTCCACCAACGCGGAGCAACAGACTTCGTTCCTGCGCCCCACCAGTACCTCCTCACGCTCATGTCGATCTGGTGGTCGATCGGCCAGCTCCTCGCCAGCCTGGTACGGCTCCTGCTCCACATCATATCACCTCCCATCCATGTATCTTGACCCGTTTCCTAGGTCGCCTGGCCCCTCATCGCCAACTTCTCCTGCCCACTCGACGCGCCCGCCGGCACCTGCACCCGGCACGCCAACATGGGCTGGCGCTACCTGATGTTCACGCTCTCGGCGCTCATGCTCCTCCTCTGGGCGCTCCGCTTCTTCGCCTTCCCGCTCTTCGAGTCGCCGCGCTACCTCGTCGGCAAGGGGCGCGACGCGGAGGCCGTCGCCGTCGTTCGGAAGGTTGCCGCGTTCAACGGGCGTCCTGAGGGCGCGGTGAGCTTGGACGAGGACCAGCTCCGCGCGGTGGACGAGAAGGCGGGAGGTCAGGTGGGAGGAGGGGCGTTATTAGCGCAGGGCTCGGATTTTAGCGTCGGGCATGTGAAGGCGCTGTTCAAGACGCGCAGGATGGCGTGGTCGACGACGTTGCTCATTTTTCTGTGGGGCATCATCGGGCTCGCCTCCACGCTGTACAACAGCTTCCTGCCCTTCTTGTACGTCTTTTCTATTGTTCCAACTTTCTCATCGTGGATCGTGCTGAACTAGAAATTGCAAAACAGGCTAGCGAGCCGCGGCGCCAAATTCGGCGACAGCTCGTACTTCATCACCTACCGCAACGTGAGCCAGCTCCCGTGTACTCCTCTACCATGCCCCGCTTCCTAATCTCCTCCCGTCGACAGCAAGTGATCCTCGCCATCATCGGCGTCCCCGGCGCGTTCCTCGCCGCTTACGCCGTCGACCACCCGCTGACCGGCCGCCGCGGCACGCTCGCGATCTCCTCCGGCAAGTCCTCTGTATTCATTCCTCGGTGGTTGGGCATTATTCAACGACCCGCCGCGAAACGTAGGGCTCACCGGCGTGTTTTTGTTCGGGAGCACGACCGCAAGGACGAGCAACGCGCTGCTCGGGTGGAATTGCGCGTACGCGTTCAATAGCAACGTAAGTCTCGGTGTATGCTATCTGGAATTGTTTTGCAGGAAAGCTGATGCAGTGATTTGTTCATCTGGGCGTACAGATCATGTACGGCGTGTTGTATGCGTGAGTGACGTTCTGCCCGTTCGTACCGCAAGATGCTCATCGTGAGTTCATGGACAGGATGTCTCCAGAGATTTTCCCTGCTAAGGATCGCGGGACGGGCAACGCCCTCACTTCCACCGCGACGCGTGTCTTCGGCGTGATGGTGAGCCTCTCACTGCTGCCTGCTACACGTATCACGAACTGATCTTTGTCGTTGCATAGGCTCCCATCATCGCCCTTTACGCCAACCTCGACACCCCTGTCCCTGTGTACGTCAGCGGGGCATTGATCATGCTCGCAGGTCTGCTCTCCCTTGCGCTCCCGTACGAGCCGAGAGGCAAGGCGTCGTTATAGCAACGTTCAGGGATAACCCACCCACCGAACGAAACGAAAGGAAGATCGGAAGGACATTCACATGGAATGAATGGCATAAGGTATACGTATCTACGACTGAAACTCGATTGACTGTACGATTGCTTTGCTGGAATAACGTGCTTTTCGTGGATATAGAATATGTATCGTGTGACGCAAAGTCAATGCACTGATACCCACACCTGACAATCAGGCTTTTCGTCGAAGACAACTACATTTCATGCAGGCCTGGGCTCCTTAGCTGACCTTCTTGGAACTCGTGGCCGCTTCTCGTTCGCGTTTTTCGCGCCTCCTCTTCACGTCCCAATTGTATACTCGCGCAGTGTTGACCTGATCAAGGACGAATGGATCAGCGATGTTTATGCAGGCAGGGGCGCGGCAGCGGCTCGCCTCCATAACGGTGATCTGCTCTCGTATGAACTCCAGGTCTTCTTCGGTATTGGACAATGTCGTCTGTGCGGTATCAAGCTTCGATCGTAGGAGTTCGATTGCCTGTGGTATTTTGTAGGACAGCATCACGTTTGCCTGCGGTGGACCTGCAAATCAGCCACGGACGTGAACAGGAGCGCAAGGGTTTCCGTACACCTAGCCAAAGATACACGGTGTCCGTGTCCTCCAGCTCCGCCTCGGCAAAGAGCGTGTCGTTCAGCTCGAACGTCGTTTTCAGCGGCTTGGTCGCGGCGGTCGTCGATCCTTCGTCGTCGTCGAGATCATCCTCGTCATCGCCCTTCGAGCCGCCTTCCTGACGCGCGCCCGGACATCATTTTCCCTCCTTTCTGCACGCCTCCTACCCTTCGAGCGAAGGACTCACCCGCCTCTCCTGCAGGAACTCGACCATGCTCAGCGTCTTCTTGATATCCGGTATCTTGTCCTCTAAACTGCGCTTCCGTTGTTGCAGGTTCGCGTCCATGTAACGATACTTCCTACCAAACGCGTGCGATCAGTATTATATAACCTTGGGCCCCGTCCTCACGCGCGGATGCAACGGATCTCGGGGACGCATGTCGGGCGCGAGGGAGGAATTCTGGCTCACGCAAGGGCGTCTTGGATTTGCTTCAGCGCGGTTTCGACATCTCCGTCGGCCCCGCCAACGTGCTGCTCTACGTCTGCCTACGAACGCGAATGGGTGAGCGTTACCGGTGATAGATGCCTCCTAATGTCGAAGTACTACGGCGAAAACGTACAATGAAAGGAGCTTTCGGGATCCCTCTTGGGTTCTTCTCGGAGGACAATTCCATTTTTTCTCAGACAACGTATTAGATGCGCGGTATCGAACAGACGGGGGCGTAAGATGTGACGGTGATCGAAGAGGAAAGACGTGTGTCGACGAGCAGGGCGGAAGGTTGTCGACTTTGTGGGCGTCGAGATTGAGGTAAGATAAGGTTAGGGGCAGCGATGGCTCCCGGTCGGAATTGCCAGGATGTTATTCTGTACGACATTGTGCACAGTATGAATACAACAATAATATGGATAGAAGTCTAGCATAGAGGAGGTTTCTACGAGGTGGTAGGCAGCATTCTGGGGGGGATTAGGTATTGTGGATGATACGATATGGTTGTGGTGACGGGACGTTGGGGCGTTCAGACACTGGGCTGTGATGGCACGCAGTCCTGGCCGTCAGCAGACTTGACGTAACCGCTGGCACATTGATCTGAGGGATGAAGACGTTGAGATATGGATCAATACCGTGAGAGCGTGCCGGGGACCGAAGTACTAACCGATGATGCACCGGCCCTTCATGCAGCTGACGCCGTCGGCGTGGGAGATGGCGCTGCAGTCGCGGCCTCCGTCGCCGAGCGCCTCGCCGTTGACGACGCACCCGCCGCAGGACTCGAGGTCGTGTTGGACGTCGACGCACTCGTAGCCTTTGATCTTGCTCTCGACGAAGATGGGGCAGCTCTGCCAATCGCGCGCGCAGCGGCGGTCCGGAGAGTCGTCGAGGACGGTCATGTCGCGACGCATCTGGGAGGCCTGCGGGGCGGGGGCGCGAGCGCGCATCTGCGAAACCTGGGGCGCCGGAGCGCGGGCGCGCATTTGCGAGACTTGAGGTGCCGGGGCGCGAGCGCGCATCTGGGAAACTTGCGGCGCCGGGGCGCGGGCACGCATCTGCGAGACTTGAGGCGCCGGAGCGCGCGCGCGCATTTGGGGAGAGGTCTGAGGAGAGCGAGCTTGTACGGGGGTGGCGCGCTCGCGGAGGTCCTTCATCTGCGCCTGCTTGAGCGTGGCGGCGTCGACGTGCGGGATCGACAAGAGGACGGTGGCGACGAGGGCCCACATCGTGAGGGCGCGGAGGAGGGTGAAAGACATCGTGAGTCGGGAGTCGTTAGGGAGGACGAGATGGAGAACACTTTGGGCCGATAATGCGATGGTAGGGTGCGAGTACTGGGTCGGGCAGCATGCCACTTTTATATGCCACCCTTTCCTGCGTCATTCCGCCGTTATGACCTCGAGCCGAAAACCGAAGTCGTCAAGTTCGGAATCGTAGGCGGAGCGCGGATATGATCGAGTCGTCAATGATCGGTCCGACGGGGTATGGCCTTGGTGTGCGCTCGGGGGGGAGACCGCAGTTTCTTCAACCGTGGGGTACGAGGTAGGTATAGTCTCCGTGCGGCTTGATAGCTCGACGTTCTCAGATGTTGGCACAGCGCGTGTCGAGTTCTAACGTCCATTGCGTTATTGGCCGTGAATACTCTATTGATGTTAGCCCATTTGGGTGGAACATTCGTGGTGGACACAAGTTGTGAGGGAGGGCACACGGATGCAACGATACGAAGAGAAAGTCAGAAGCAGAGGGGAAGCTTGAGAAGAGGTCGCCACGGCCCACTTTGCACCAAAGGTCGCGTGCCCTCCTGTCTTACCTCGTCTTGGCATTTTCAGAACTCTACGCTACCCACTGACTCATATTGAGCCTTGCTGTCCGTTAACGTGCAATACTGTCCTTTAACGACGATATATTCTAGCAAACCGCTTGGGGACAGGGGACATGCCGTAAGTTCAGACCCGTGGGAAGCTCATAAACTGACGTCAGTAAGAGTTTCAACTCCCACGGTCAGTAAACTTCGGTATGGGATCCCTCCCTCGACGCTGACGACTTCAGCCCAATCCACCCAATTCCCAGCACCGTTCTCATGCGACTCCACGCCTCGGATCCGGACGCAGAAATCAAATTGCTCGTCTATAATACGGATAAGCTCGGCACCTGTTCGGAATGCTTCATTACTCGCCTTGGATCGACGCCTACTGGTCCTTACTTGTACTGGCGGGATCACGATGCTCTGCACGACCTGATCTATACGGAAGTTAGCTTCACGCATACGTGACATACTTACGGACGACCACCTCCGCCTTACGGGCGCTGTCGCTATTATTGATATCCAGGTCCATCTTCGGCGGAAGCTTCTTGGTCCATCTGCATCTTCGGCGGATCGGGCTCTGTCTCCGCCTTCGCGTTTCCCAGTCGGCCAGGCCCCGTGGAGCGCCGCGCGCAGAGGAATCCGCCACATCCCTGTGCACTTGTGATTGTATTGAAAATGGAATGGGTGCCCTTACGTCGTCCGTTGATAAGGTCGACTCCGTCGACGCTGCCGCTCCGTCTTCGAACGGCGTACCCACGTCCTCTAACCCCCCCTCTTCTCCCCGAATCGCATCCGTTGGGAGACCGTAGACGATGTCGTCCGACGACAACCACAGCAACCCAAAGGCGCCGCCGGAGAATGCCGACGCGGCGCTGCTCGCGACGCTCGGCTACAAGCAGGAGTTCAAGCGCGCGTTCCACCCCGTCGAGCTCTTCGGCGTCGGCTTTTCCATCATCGGGCTCTTGCCCAGCATCGCGTGCGTCTCGCCCTCGCATCTTCTCCCCTTGTCGCGTCAAAAACAGCTGAAAACCACGCAGGTCGGTGCTCGTGTACGCTATCCCAAACGGAGGACCGGTGGCGATGGTTTGGGGCGTGCGTACTTCAACATATTCCGGTTCACGTTACGTTGCTCGGAATCCTGACTGAATGTTTGTCATGTTCAGTGGGCTGCGACGACGCCGTTCCTAGTCATCATCGGCCTCGCCCTCGGCGAGCTCGGCTCGTCCATGCCCACCTCGGGCGGTCTCTACTACTGGACGCACTCGTACGCGAGCCCGAGATGGCGCAACGTGCTCGCGTGGGTCGTCGGATGTGCGTCCCCATCTACTCCTTTCCGTTACCCCCCTCCCGCTCACGTCGACGCTCGCGCCCGGCAGATGCGAACACCATGGGCAACGTCGCCGGACTGGCGGGAATCGACTGGGGCTGCGCGGTGCAGATAAGCGTGAGTGTCCATCTGCGCACCCCGAGCTCACCTCCGACTCGCTATCTGGGTCGACCCTGACGCTGAAACTGTATAACTGTATACGCAGGCCGCCGCGAGCATCGGGAGCAACATGAGCTTCAGCGCGACCACCGCCCAGACCTTGTACGCGTCCACGCACGCTCTCGTTCGTACAAAAGTCTGATCGCGCAGCACAGCGGGATTTACGCCGCCATCCTCTTCTCGCACGCCATCATCGGCAGCACCGCGACGCGCGTCATCGCGAGGCTGCAGTGGCTTTACATCGTACTGAACGTCCTGTGAGCGCTCTCTCCCTCGGCTCGCAGAAGACTTGACCATGTCCGTTCGTGGTGGCTGACTCCTTGTTTGTCGACCAGGCTCGTGCTGGGGATCATCATCGCCGTCCCCGCGGCGACGCCGAAAGAGTTCCACAACAGCGCGAGCTACGCCTTCGGCGGGTTCACCAACTGTACGTCCCCTCCCTCCCTCCCTCCCTTCCTTCACCTAGCCCTCCGCAGCAAGACCAACTGATCACTCACACGCGCCCCAACAGTCAACGGCTGGCCGGACGGCTTCGCCTTCATCCTCTCCTTCCTCGCCCCGCTCTGGACCATCGGCGGCTTCGACGCGGCGATCCACATCTCGGAGGAGGCCTCCAACGCCGCCGTCGCCGTCCCCTGGGCGATCGTCTCCGCCGTCGGCATCGCGTGCGCGCTCGGCTGGGGTGCGTAAAAATACGCCGACTTGGAAAGCCACGCTCCCCGCCCCCCTTTTTTTCAATCGTTTTTATTATTATTATTATGATTGTATTTTTGAAACCTGATCCGCCGTGGGTCGCCCTCGCATAGTGATCAACGTCGTGCTCGCGTTTTATATGGGCACGGATATGGCGAGCTTGCTCGACAGCCCGATCGAGCAGCCGATGGCGGCCGTGAGTGGTCGGCGTTTCTACGCCCGCCCCTCGCCCTTCGCTGACCTTCAACCTCTTCCCCTCCCTGCGCAGATCTTCTTCAATTGCTTCGGGCAAAAGGGCACGCTCGCGATCTGGGCCATCATCATCGCAGTGCAGTGAGTGCAGTGTCCCCCGCCCCCGCGCCCCTCGTGTCTCCCGGAAAATTCTGACCCGAACGTTCGGCGTATAAGGTTCATGATGGGCACGAGCATCGTACGTGTCTCCCCCCTCCCCTCCCCTCCAAATCATTCAGAGACCCGAGAAGAAATCTGACGGCCTCCTCGCCAGCTCGTCGCCGCCTCGCGCCAGACGTTCGCCTTCTCCCGCGACGGCGCCCTCCCCTTCTCGCGCGTGCTGTACCGGATCAACCCCACCACGCGCACGCCCATCAACTGCGTCTGGTGAGCACGCACCCCCCCCCTCCCTTCCCACCCTCACCTCCTTCCTCCGCATTCTCGGCATCTTACCCTCTTATTTTTTATTTTATTTTGCCCGCTAGGTTCGCCGCGCTCCTCGCGCTCCTGCTCGGCCTGCTCGCCTTCGAGGGCGGCGTCGCGATCAGCGCCGTCTTCGCGCTCGCCGTCGTCGGGCAGTACATCGCCTACACCGTCCCCATCGCCAGCCGCTTCCTCTTCGCGCGCGACGCCTTCCGCCCCGGACCGTTCTACCTCGGCCGATTCGTGCGTACCCGTTCGCCTCCCCCCCTCCGCCCCTCTTTCCTCTCTTCCCTGTATTGGAACCTTTTCTTTTTTGACTCTTACTTTTTTGGGGTTATATAGAGCGCGCCGGTCGGGATTATAGCCGTGCTCTGGATGGTGTTCAGCATCGCCATCCTCCTCTTCCCGACCTCGCCCCACCCCGCGGCGTCGGACATGAACTACACCGTCGCCGTCTCCGGCGGCGTCGTCGCGCTCTCGCTCGTGTACTACTATTTCCCCGTGTACGGCGGCAAGCACTGGTTCACGGGACCCGTGAGGAACGTCGCGGTGGGTGGCGGAGGAGCAGGAGCGAGCGAGGTCGCGACGGTGGAAGGGGAGGAGGACTCGGAGGGCCCGAGGAAGAGCGCCGGGCCTGAGAGCGGCGGCGCGGATGTGGAGAAGCGGCGGCTTGCGGAGAGGTTGTATCAAGTGTGATTGAGGGGGCGTCGAGAACGCGTGCGTGGTTTGTACTGTAAGCTTTGTCGCGTGGATTTCAAAAAAAAAAAACGAAGCTTTCGAACGAACATGGTTGTGGTCGCGAGCATCCGAAGGGGTTGTGCCCATTGTACTCTATGCCGTATCTTACGGAACGCGCGCCGCTGGCTATGAGTAGATCCCATTCGTCGTGGTCTATTGGTACATACACGAGTCCCTCGGATCCATTATCAGTAGTTCTCGACCATAACGCGCATGTAGTCTCCGCCGACCTTGCCGGCCTCCACCTCGAGTGCCTTCTCCAGCGTCTGTCATACAACCCATCAGCCACCCCCTTCTCGATAACCCACAGTCGGGTAAGCAACGCGCGAAACTCACCTCGTTCACGGCGAGGTACGCCTTCACCAGTTCCTCGCCCAACACCTCGGCCACCGCCTTGTCCGCCCTCAACCTCTCCCTCGCTTCCCCCGCGCTCCTCGGCACCCGCTCCCTCACGCCCTTCCCCTCCCTCTCCTCCTCGCTCATCTCGCTCGCCGGCCGCTCCCCACAGTCCCCCACCTCCAGCTCCGCCCCCCGCGCGCCGACGCCGAGCACCGCCGCCAGCGCGAGATACGGGTTCGCCGTGCCGTCCACGAGCTTGAGCTCGAAGTGGTGGTTCCCCGGCCCGGCGCCGCAGAGCCGGACGGGCGCCTCGCGGTTGTCGGTGCCCCAGGAGACCCAGGTGCCGCCGGACCAGACGCCGTCCTGGACGCGGGCGTAGGACGCGGGCGTGGGCAGGGTGAGCGCGGCGAGCGCGGGGAAGTGCGAGAGGACGGCGCCGAGGAAGGCGCGTTCGGCGGCGTTGAGCGTCGGCGCGGGCGCGGTGCCCGACGGCGCGGAGGGCGTCGCGGTGTGCACCGAGATGTGGGCGTGCGCGGCGCTACCGCCTGGAAGAAGGGAGGGAGGAGGGGGAAGGGGGGGAAGGGTAGAATGCGTCAGCGCCGAGCGGGGGGAAGGGAATGGCAGGCGGACGCGCACGCACAGGAGTCGTTGAACACGCGCGGGGCGAGCGTGGCGCGCAGGCCGTGCGAGGCGGCGACGTTGAAGATCGTCTCGCGCGTGAAGACGAGGGCGTCGGCGGCCTCGAGGGGCGTGAGTGGGCCGGTGACGACCTCGAACTGCGGGAAGCGGCGGGTGAGCGATGTGTACGAGGATTAGAGGCATGGTGGAGGGGGTTTCGCGCACCTGTCCGGGCGCGGCCTCGGCGTGGAACATCTGGAGCTCGATCCCCGCTTCGTGCAGCGTCTCGGCAATGTCGTTGAGCACCTTTTGTTCCACGGATCCAGAGGGGAGCGCGCGCGAGACGGACCTATGAGCGGCGGGGATCCCGGGTCAGACAAAGGAGGGATGTGCTGAGAATAACATGGAAGCACGAGAGAAGGGAGGTAGGCAGTAGAGAACTCACCATCCCGCATCGTTCACGGCCGTAATGGGGTCGGTCGACTTGAGGAGGATAAACTCGGTCTCGAAGCCGACGAGGAACGTGAGCCCCTGCGCGGACGCTTGGCTGTGCAAAGACGATGAGCCAGGACGACGTGGGTAAAAATAAAAGTGAACGCACTCGCACACCCGCTTGAGGACCCCGCGAGGGCAGAGCGGCAGGCCGAGCCCGGGCGTCCCAGTCTTGGGGCCCGGGAACGCGCTCGGGACGGGCGTCTTGTGCTCGAAGAAGCCGAAGACGGTCGCCGTGTCCTGCCGCCAGACCGCGTAAGCGTACGTCTTCCCCTCCAGCGGCAGAGTGCATACCTCGGTGTAGGTCGCGACGCGGAGCGTGTCCATGTCCGGCGTATAGAGGATCTCACCGACCGCGCCGAATCCCTCGGGAACATTGAGGAAGACGAGGCCGACGGCGAGCGTCGTGGTCGTGATACCTGCGCGCAACGTGGGTTGTCAACTGCGTCGTGAAAACGCGCATATAGGGGGGGTTGGGTTTGAACTCACCGGGGCGTTTGCTCGCGAGGACCTTCTCGAAGTATCGGATGGGCAGGACGCGGTACCGGACGATGTTGGCGAGATCTACCCAGGTGAGGCGCACGTAGCGATAGCCGTGGGTTTCGAGCGCTGTCAGCGCCGGCGCCGTCCAGAGCTTGACCTGCTCCGCGGGCGTGTAGGTCACGCCGTACGTGTCTACGGACGACTGTGGCATGGTCCTAACGGTTTTCCTGACGTTCAGACGCGGTTGGACGTATCGGGGGATGTGTTAGGTGGACGTGGGGGAGAAGATGCGATGGTAGGCTCTGTGGGCGTAAAGCCGGCATCAGCAAGGCTTATCCCGCGAAGATAACGGGGATAAAACGATCAGGACGCTTCTTTGAATCGTGACGTGTATATCCAGAAGGCCGACGTAGTGTTCGATCTTGACTTTACTTACCGAAAGCTGGGCGAGGTTATAATGTCGCAGCCCGGACTGGGCTGTGCGTCGTCGGGCGATCTACCTCAGACGCGCGGTGAGCGCGATCTCCGAGCGAACAGGTCGACGGTTCGCGGTCTATTCGAAGCAAGCTGAAAGGACGTGTTGATGTTCCTATCGCAAGGCCCTCGGGCGGGGACAAGGAGGGGGCCGGGGGAGATTATTGCTGTTCAATTGCCATCGCGTTGCGGGCCGCTGCGGCTCGCATGGCCGTAATTCGGTGCTTTGACACGACTACCGATGTCCGCACGGGCGCTCTGCTGTTCAGACGGCGTTCGAATCTGCTTTTTTCAAGAAGGAGAAGAGGGCGAAAGTGACGGCGCATAACGATTGGACTGGTTGTTGATGTCAATGCAGGCTCGCCATATATCAGAAACAGGCGCAGTGTATCCGTACCGCCGGTGCGCGTGACTGGGCCTGACTGGGCGCATTACTTACGGGTCAAAGGACGGCGCAGTAGATATCCATAAACATGTCAACGATGGCATGAAACATTGGACGAATAACTCGTAGTTCCGAGATCATGTACGGATTGGGTACTATGCACCAAGGATAGCAGAATGAGGAGATATACAACCGGCATACATACGGATACATCGATAGTGTTCATTACAGCTAGGCATACAATAATACATAACGCGTGCACCACGTCCAAAGATTCGTCACGATGTACCACCAGCACATTCCATCCGACCGTGACCTAGCGCCGCCCCCCCTCTCAGCGCACCGATTCCGACTCGAGCCACAGCGCGAGCTGCTCCACGATCTTCTTCGCGCTCAGCTCGAGCTTCTCGCCCTTCACGCGGGGCACCTCCACGATCGTCCGTTTCCGCCCTCCAGAGTAGAGCAGCAGGCCGACGTTCCTCGGCGAGAACGAGATCGACAGCGCGGCGAACGGGATCGGGGCGATCGCCGCCGCCGCCGCCGCCGCCCCGGCCCTTCCCTTCCCTTTCCCCTTCGCATGCGCATGCGCATGCGCGGTGACGGGCGTGCTCGGCGCCGACGAGTAGTCCGGCGGGCCGGCGGGGACGGGGAGGGCGACGACGCCGGCTTTGACGCCGTACTGGCGGACGAGGTCCTCGAGCCTGGCGCGGGGCTGCATCATGTCGAACAGGTCCTTGAAGCTCTCTTCGCGCTCGAGGTGGAGCTCGGTGTCGTCCGCCCAGACGTCCTCGCGGACCTTGAGCGCGATGAAGAGGTCGAGCACCGTCGTCTCGCGCTGGAGCGCGCCGAGCGGGAAGGGGTCGGACGTGCACGGCGGCCGGATGAGCGAGTTGTAGGCGGGGAGGTAGGTCGAGCGCAGGACGTGCATGCACGCTGGCGATAGATATATATCACGATGACGTAAACAAAACAAAAAAAAAGCGAAAGGGGGGCGAGTCGATACCGTTAGCTCGGTCGAAGGAAAGTGGTGCGATGCGGGGGTGCGGGAGGGGTGCTCACCGACGTAGAGCGCCCGGTTGACGAGCCGGAGGGAGGTGGAGAGCCAGTAGAGCGTCTTGCGCTGCCGCTCGAGCCGGCCTTCGTTCACGTCCGGCGACTGCGGGAAGGTGAAGTGCACGATGTTGAGCAGGATGGACGGCGGGAGCTCTTCGAACGTCAGCGGTGGGTCGCGCCGGTGTTCGGGGAACGGCGGGGGTTGCTGCGACGCCGCCGCCGCCGCTGCTGCCCTTCCTCCATCGGGGTAGTACGGCGGTGGGGGCGGGAGCGGGTACTGCAGCATCGTCTTCTCGTCGAGCACGACCATGTCGGGAGATCTTCGATGGGCACGGGCGTTGCGGGGTTCTTATCCAAGTGCGATTTCTCCCTGCGATAAACGTATAGCGCAACCGTCTTCTCCGTTCTCCGGCCGATACGAGAGTATTTCGAGAAGTTGGGCCCGACCGCAGAGAACTCGTGATGAAGGCGCAGGGACGCTGCGGAGAAACGGGATCGCGGTTACGAGGTGTGTGTGCGTTCTGCGTCAGTGCCAGAGCCGGGAGGGCTTCCGATGAAGATTCGCACAAGCGCTGCGCGTGGGTGCTGCGGGTGACTGTGCGACCGAATTTTATACTCAGCGTTCGGTGATGGAAAAGAGATTGAGATGGCGGACAAAGCAGTGATCCTTAGAGTACAATAAGATGTAGTAGGACTACGCGGGCCCCTCGAGGATGATGAGAACGATGTTGTATCATGTCCGGTGGTCGTGGGCGCTAAAGAGAGGCAATTAGGCGCCTGCTCGCGTGCCATCTATCCACGTGACGAGTTAGCGCAGAGCCCGTGTGTCTCTGCCACCTGCGCTTGCACGAAAACCCGAAAATCGTCGGCTCAAGCCCGTTCTCTGGGCCCTGCTCGATCTACCAGACACCCTTGATGTTGTCAGCTTCACTCCGGCGCGCAGCGGCACGTAGATGCGTTGATACGGCGACGTTGCGCTTCCGTGGCTTGTCCTCGTCGACTTGCGTGCGCGCTGGATTTGGTTTGCGCACGAACCGCACATCCCAGCAAGGCGACGGCAACAAACACAACAGCAACAGCTACGCGACCGAAAGGTTTTTCAAGGACGACTTGCCGCACAGCGAGGAGCTCGAAAGGTCCGTCAGCCAACGGTTCGGGCTCGGGGCGAAACGGGCGACGTCGGGCAGGGACGAAGTCCAGAGGGACTTCCGGTCGGGCCGGCGTCGCGATACGCGCGAGGGCGGCGCTCGCGAGCGCGTGGTAGATGACAGTCCCATCGCCAAGCACGAAGCGACGCTCTTCCTCGCCAACCTGCCCTGGAAGACGACCGAAGACGAGCTCCGCGAGTTCTTCGGCGAGGACAAGGTGGCGGACGTGAAGTTGGGTACGTTGACCGTCCTCCCACTCCCCCTCTCTTACCATATATGCGCGCACGTTCTGGGGTCTGACCGTACACCTTCGTATTTGCAGCGGTCCACGGGAACGGGTTGCCAGCCGGCACGGCGCACGTCCAATTCGCCTCCGTGGACGACGCGCGCAACGTCTTGGACGAGCATCGTAACTCGCAGATATATTTGGGAGGGCGCGGCCTCACCGTCCTGTGGGCGGTCTCCAAGGACCGGGTCCTGCCCCAGATCTCGACGGTGTTCATCGGCGCGCTCCCCTCCGGAACGACGGAGGACGATCTGCGCCGGCACATCGGATTCCTCTCCTCCCCAAGCACCGACATCAGCCACGTGCACGTTCGTAAGTATCCCCCCCCTCTCTCCCTCCCCAGCCCTTCTACCCACTCGCTCACATGCCATGTTCTTTTCTTCTCTCTCAAGGTGACTTGCAAGATGGCTCGGCGTCGTATGCCTACGTTACGTTCTCTTCCCAGGAGCAAGCCGACGCTTTCGTCCAAGCGCACAGAACGCAATCTCCCGTAGAAGTCGGCGGCAAACGTGCGGCGGTGTTCTACAAGCCGACCGCGAGTGTCATGGCTCGCCGACGCGCGATGGAGCACATGCCGCCGAGCCCGACGCTCTTCGTCGGCAACCTCAGCTTCCAAGCCGAAGAGGAAGACGTGCAGGACCTCTTCGAAGACTTCGGCGTCGTCGAGTCCGTCACGCTCGGTACGTCTCCCCCCCCTCTCCTCTCTCTCCCTCTCTCTCTCTGGCTCGGCTCGGTGTCACCAGCAAGGCTGACCCCCCGGCTGCGTCTAGGTCGCGGTAAGGACGGCCGGATGGCCGGCTTCGCGCACGTCGAGTTCAAGTCGATCGAGGACGCCCTGCGCGCGATGGAGCGGCACCAAGAGAGCCCCCTGGCCCACGCCGAGCGCACCCTCACCTTGGACTGGGCGCACCGCCCGAGCTGGTCGCCCCAGACCACGCCCGACGCGCACTACATGCGCAACGCGAACCCGCCCACCAACACCCTCTTCTTGGGCAACCTGCCGTTCAACGGCACCGTGGCCGACCTCGAGGGCATGATGCGGAACGTCGGAGACGCGCCGACGCCGAAGGAGGTCCGAATCGGTGGGTTACAATCTTTTTTTCCCTTGGTACACGGACGAGGGAAAGGGCTGATGGATGACGGTGTTTTGTTGTCAGCGATGTCGCCGGACGGCAGTTCGCGGGGGTTCGGGCATATGAAGTTCGATTCGGTGGAGGAGGCGCAGCGGGCGAAGGCGGCGCTCGAGGCCGAGCGCGCCGTGCTCGGCGGTCGCCGGCTCGTGGTCGATTTTGCGCCCGAGCGCGAGCATGTCAAGAGGCCCGTGCTCGTTATATCCGGATGGGAGGGATCGCGGGAGCGGCTCGAGGAGATCTTCGAGGAGTTCAAGCAGGATATCACGACGTACCTGCTGAGGAGCGCGGACCAAGGTTCGTTCGCGTCGGGGCTTCGCTCCTTTTTTGTTTTTTCTGCGTGTGCGCTCTGGTCTGATTTCGCGGCCATGGGTGCTCCTAGATGGCGGCAAATGGAAGGCGCCTGCGGAGGCGAAGAAGCAGGAGGCGTTTGTTTACTTCAAGGACGTCGGCAGCGCGGAGCGCGCGAGGAAGGCGCTCAATCAAACCGAAATCGCGCCCGGGGAGGTGCTCCATATCGGCGTCCCGAAGTCGTATCCGAACCCGAACCGGGTATCGAACACGAGGAACAAACGCGGTAAGCCGCGTTACGGGCTGAGTTCACGCGAGTGAGAAAAAAAAAACCCCGTTTTTCTGTGGCGTTCGGATATTGGGGGGGATGCCGCGGTAAGTGGGTGTTGTTCCAGCTTGCTGCCTGGATGTTTTCTGATCGTCTTCAAGGTTTGACATCCTTGGGCTTATCAGGGCGCCTCGCACTTGCTATACCATATGCTTTGTCATAATCTCTACAGTGCAATGTAATATCCTCGACCATGGGACATATATGCACTGCGCTACCTCACCGTATTTTGCTCGTCTTAGCCCAAGTCCAGGACACTCTCTTCGTACACAGCTTGGTATCTGGTACCGGTGAGGCCTCGGATTGCTCAGCATCAGGCCTTACAAGCTGACCGTCACCAGGCCGCCCAGATTTTCGCGTGTCGGAGGATGCCGACTATGACAGATCCACCTGTTTTTCTGCCCCCGCATTCCGAAGACGGCATCTCGTCTTCTATGCCTCGTATCAAGGTTTCTTCCGGGGGCGCATGCAGGCTCTATACGCGCACTATCAGTTCGCTGCGCTTGCTATGCGGGGGTACCATGACCTCACGACCCGGACCGCGCGCTCCGGCGTAGGTTCTCGCGTCACTTGACCCCCCACCCAACCTTTTGGCCATGGTGTTCTTCAGAGCCCCGTCCTGCCGCCTTCCACGATGATGGGAAGAAAAAGAGAATGCGGGGTACGTATATATACCCCGCATCATATGGTTCTGTTTAGTCGTCGACCTGCGTCGGGAAGCGACGTTCTCTCGTCTGACGATAACCCTATTCGCCCCGTCCGTACGACGACAAGGTCAGAATGTGGACGATGCCTGTGAGAGGGAAATGGCTCGTGTGGGCTATAACAGGTTCGCTTGAAGCGTTGAGGATATGCTGGTCGTCCGGAGTGCTGAGGCTCGCCCTCTTACAGCCTGTTGCTGCCAAGGGTTCCTCCTGTTGGGTTACGATCAAGGTGTCATGTCGGGCATCGTGAGTTCATGCCATGTGTCCTTGTGTTCGGACTCGCACGCCGTCGTCGTCGTCGCCGCGCCCGGTCTAGCGTTGATTCAACGTCGTAGATTGGGGCAGATAACCAGTTCGGACGAGACTTTGGCCACCCCGACGCAACTGACCAAGGCTTCATTGTGCGTTCCGATTCCTTCGTCGATACGAGTGGCTGATTATGGACGTAGGTCGCGAGCTATGTGAGTTCTCGCGAAACGTTCGGTTAGCGCTAGCGTTCACCAGCGTTCATCCTCACTCAGGATATAGGATGTGTTGTTGGCAGTTTGATCATATTCGTCTGGGGTGAAACCATAGGTCGAAAGCGGAGCATCATGTCAGGGGCCTCTATCATGTTGGTCGGAACGGTAAGTCGCTGCTTTTCGCCGGCAGCTATGTTGCACTCACATCTGCGACAGGCTATCCTCACCAGCTCAACTACTCGTGCCCAGCTGTATGTCGGGCGAATAGTGACTGGCATCGTACGTATATAGCAACCTTGTTGCCGATCATGCCCATGCTGAACTATAATTCCTCAGGGAAACGGGTTCAACAGCTCGAGCATCCCAGTCTACCAGAGCGAAACGTGTGGAGGACATATACGCGGCGCTCTCGTGTGCCTCAATTCGACGATAACTATCCTCGGGCTCGTCATTGTGAGCGTTCTGTCGCTAGTTGAGAGCCCAAACTGATCATCTGTACAGGCGTATTGGGTAAGCCTTTCTATCATTGTGCAATTGCGAGATCCGTGATGTTCGCTAGTTAGACTATGGCATGTCATTTGTAGAAGGGCCATCGCAATGGCGTCTCCCAATTGGTGCGCGATGTTCCGTTTTTGAAAACGTTCGCGCCGTGTACTCACGGTGATGTAGGATTTCAGGCTGTATTCGCATTATGCTTGCTTTTGCAAGGTAATAGCGGGTCGTCTCTGCCTTTCTTGAAGCAATCGACTGAACGATCTTAGCAACGGTTCTACCGGATTCTCCGCGCTGGCTGATGGCGCACGACAAAGAGGAGGAAGCTACTCGTATTATCGCGTAAGCTCGTCTGCGATCGCTCGCAGTCATTCATCTGACACTTGCGCTTCCTGTATTCAGTGCACTCCTCGACAAGGACCACCTTGACGATCCCGAGGTCCTTGAGATGAAGAAGGAGATCGAGGTCTCGCTAGCTCAGGAGAGCTCTGGCGGTGAGCAGCATTGACGATGATAGCCTGGGAATTAACTCACGAATGATGAATGTCGAATAGGTCCCTTCCGCTACTCGGAACTTCTTGATACCGGAAGGATCGGCAACTTGCGTCGCATCTGCCTTGCAATCGGCATAAACGTCATGCAACAATTTACAGGGTCAGTGGCATGTCGTTGCTTGGCACGCGAGACTTACGCTCTCCCCTAGGTCTAATATGATCAAGTATGGATCATGCTCACTCAACATTATGCCCTGGCTCATGACCAACGATGCCTAGCTATCTTGCTCCAGTTGTGTACCAGAACACCATGGGACTTTCGCGGAATCTCTCCTTACTACTGGGAGGTGCAACTTCGTGCACGTATTTAGTAGCAAGTTTCATTCCGCTATGGACCGTGGACCGATATGGTCGCCGTACGCTCCTCATGGTCAGTGCGACGGGACTTTCGTTCTGCTTCGTCATGGCGGCGATTTTCCTCTCCATCGGCACCAAAGGGACCGCATTCGCGGCTACCGCGATGGTCTTCATATTCCAGATCTTTCTTGGAATCGGCTTCCTGCCAATCGTACGTGGATTACATGGAATCAAACTATCTATGTCTCACCTCTTGCACCATGCAGCCCTGGCTCTATCCTGCGGAGGTGCGAATGCTCGGAGAAGTGCGAGTTTCGATGATACTAAGCTGTCACCTGTCAGGTTGCAACGACTCGCATCCGCGCTCGAGCGTCAGCCATATCTTCGGCAATCAATTGGGCCTGCGTTTTTGCGGTCGTAGAAATGACCCCACCCGCCATACAGAACATTAGCTGGTGCGTCAACCCAGTCATTCACGCCTCGCCAAATTAAGAGTCCACAGGCGCGTCTTCATAATCTTCGCTGTGTTCAACGCGCTATGGTATGTCCTCAAGAAAGCATTACCTCATGCAGTTCTGACTTGCTCGCTAGGGTGCCGCTTGTGTATATCTTCTTCCCTGAGACGAAGGGACTCGAACTAGAGGTTCGTATCGATTTCGTTCAACTCGTGTACCTCCGAGTCGCTCACGCTGAACGGTTTAGGACGTGGACCATCTCTTTGATAAGGTACGGAAACTGTCGTGAGGTTCACTACTCTAGTCCACTGACGGAATAACGTGTCAATAGGGCGGATTGACTGGTGGCGTATGGAGCAGTCCCGGAGGACGTACTGTGGAAAGACATGCGATCTTCAAGGACATGGAGAAGAGTCCCACTGAAATTCGCGAGGAATCGGTCAAGGAGTGAAGCATATTCTCATAGCTAGATTTACCCTGCATCAAGATAAGCAATATGCGGCGATATATGTATGGCGTGACCAAATTTAGATCCTCAGTCCTCGGCGCGAAACACTTTGCCACAGAAGGAGTGATACTATGATCATCTCGCAGTCGTGGTGCCATGCCCCAGCCGATTTGTTACTCATAATATGACACGCGCTGACAATGGTCTAGATCGCTGCATCTGTTGATGTGATGTTCCACACAGTGGAACATGTGCCTACGCCCCGCGAAGGCTCTCATACACATTTCAGGTATGTTTACCCAGGTTCAAGTCACGGATACCTCGCCCCGATGGGCGCACCTGGAATCCATGCAGAAGGATGCGAAGAGACGCCGCTACTATCACACCCTTCGGGCATTCGCCACAGAAGGTCGTCGGGGGCTTGGTGGTATTCGTCTCTCGCAAGAGTATATGACAGCTCCTGAGGCCGGAAACTACCCCCTTGCGGCTCAGGGAAAACCCATGGCGGAGAGATGTGAGAGCATCTGTTCGTATCGAATGTTTCACAGGGGCCTATGGGCTGATCAGTCAATGCATCTGCTTCTATCCAGGTATAGAGCCTCACCTGTCTTTGCTCTGCGTGGGTGGTGCGCGTCGTTGGCTGAGGGTGTCGACGTCCCACCTGGCAGCGGGTCACTGTTGCGCCTCAGAGAGGTCCGCCTACCACTGTCGCTCGATGTCTTATCATGAATCGATCAGTGCGTCGATTCAAAATGATGAAGAGGTTCAGCTCACTATCACGCGGGAGCATAGGTCTCTGGCACCCTTTTTGAACGCTCGTGCCTCCACAAACGATCGAATCTGCCCGAGATGATGCGTGTTGCTCTCTTCAACCACCCTGTTATGTTCGTGCCATAGCCTATCAATGATAATGAGTCCGCTGAATAAATCCTGGATTAAGTGACAAACTTTGCTGCATCATCGAGATGCTGCAGAACTACGTGATGTTCGAGATACTCCCGGGATCGTTCGAGCTCTGCCGTCGCGCTAAAGAGGTGCCTCCGGCCCTCGTCAAGCTGATGTTTGGCCGTGATGTCATGAAGAGCTTGCGCTGCCTTTGCCCCAGACTCTGCCAGAGTAGCCACTGCCACAAAAGTTTCAATGCCAGCCATTGGATAGGAATGCGAGCCGCGAGTATCGAATTGCCACTGGCTGACTCGCTGTTTTATACTGCCATCGAATACACCGGCAAATAGGGTACGGCAGTCGGTGATAGCATGGCCATGACGCCCATACGCCAATATTGCTGTGTCAAGTCAGTGCGTCTGAACTTTGTCAGTACGGATACCTTAACGATCCCGGGCATTGGTGGTCGCCGATTGTTCCACGCTGAGCTTTGGCTATGATGGGCGCTTGCAAACGGCACGTGTAGTCGCATCTGACAAGATGCCAGCAAAATGCGGTGATTGCGATCACATCTCATTGTCCTCGCCCGGAACACGACTAGAACACGCGTTTACAGCGAGGTTGGGTGAATGCTGGCTGTTTACAGCGCTGCATGATGCCTTCTCGTACTCATGCAGATAATCTATAGTAACCGGTACCATCTATCATAGCACGGGGCTGTTTTAAGTCCTTTGCGGGTACTGTGCAGGGGAGGGGGGCGACGAGGGTCAGAATACCGTGCGTGGAAGGCGAGGCTACCGTCGCGATGCTTCTACGTGCGCTTCCCCGGATCATTTGACCCATCTAATACCGTTCATTAGAGAACGCATTTTTGGAATCAGGTATAGTTTACTCACCAGCGGGTAGCCGCATGGCCAGGCTACGAAGAGCATCCCGACGACCTTTATCCCTGGAAACCTTACGAATCGTTAGCCATGCGGGTGAGTTGTCCGCAATAGTCCCGAAGACCAACCTGGACGCGAATGAGCCGCGCTTGTGCATTCTTCTTCAGAGCGCGAGCCTCTTCAAAGCCGGAAAGCTTTCCGAGAAGCCCATTGCGAGAAACATCCTCGACGCGTACAGACTCCTCCTGTAATCTATAGAAATCGCGGGTCCTGTGATAAGAGAGGCTCCGTGACCGTCATGCAGGGAACCACACCTCAAGGCTTCGCTGCGATGCTGGATGAGCTCATCCTCGTCCAAGAATCCTTCAGCTGCTTGTAGTTCAGTGGCGATAGTTTCAATCACTTCGCGCGCACGAGAGAGCTGCTGGGCGGTCGTCAAGCAAGAAGTCATGCTGTGGTATGTGCCTCGAGTTCCAGTTGTTCTGGGTCGTGTTACCTCACGATATCTTGGCCCTGTTTTTATAACCCTTGCCAGAGCGCCATCCATGTCGCTTAGAGTTTGCCCTGGTATCCAGTTTCCGCTGATTACGGCTTAAAACAGCCTGTACCTCCAGCTGAGCGCCCCGAACAGCCAGGAGAAGTCGGTAGTTGAGCAAGACCGTCCACTCGTCTTCGCAAAGGCGCCGGGGCGGGATGTATGGGCACAGCCTTATGGGAACAAGTCAATTCTCAGAGACGCTCAACTCTGATCAGTGCACACATACCTTAGCACCGACGCAGGAGCATACCTCATTGTCACAAGAGAGTTAGAAGCTCGCTATGCCGTCGGGTTGGGACGTCATGGCCCTTCATGAGAATCACCGATCAAGGCCATGATGTCGAGGCTTCAGCACAGCGAAGTTCACCGCCTTTCTGCGGTCGATGCGAAGCCAACCTCACGGTAAACACGTGTTCATGAAAGTCGTATGCATAGACGCCTAGGAACCTGCCAGAACGAGGTGCGGGACCCAATAATGTAACGTCATTCGACCCTGCTTCATGTCCGACGCCAATTCGGAGAAGACGCGTTTGGCACCCTCCGGGATAAGATTTGACACGACACCTGCCGAAAATCAGAAGCTATTTCATGCGACGGCATTTGGCATGGCACATACCTTCGGATACGGCTCTTGCGCAAGGCGCTTACTAGTCATGAAAAACATTAGGCCGCTGCCTGGCTGTCCGTAAAGACTTCTGATGCAGATGGTTGTCCCCCGTCGTCCATCGGATTCACGGCGTCTGGAGACTGCTCAACGTGAGCTCGATGCGAAGGTCTATTGTGAAGATTCTCGGGCGCTCCGATACCGGCGGTTGATGTAGGGCTCCTTTCCCTCGAACGAGTGCCTACAGTTGGGGGATAGCCCTGCCCTAAGTCGCTCGGTTCTTCACCCTGTGCAGATGCAGTCTGAACAGTACACGGGATCACGGTGTATATAACAGGTAATCCTGCGAAAGAACACGTTATATGGATGTCAAAAATCGGACTACAACGTTAACCGACCTACTTCTGCCTCCCCCAATGATCTGCGCTCGAGCGCTCTTGCCATCGATAAGTGACTTGAGGTCTAATCCCAGGTCAATTATACCGTGCATGGAAGCATGTTCGGAGTACAGACGAATACTAGTGCATGATGCGCATGCGCCCTTTTCACTAAACGGCGTGCATCGCGAATTGTGCGGATGGCGCCTAACGGCCCATTGGATTGCATGAGCACTTCCTCGTGATCTTCCCATAGCCTATATAGTTAGGTCCGTTATGGAGCTTGATCCTTGAAACAGCCAGCTAACTCACTTGTCCGCTCGGTCGATGTGCCTAAAAAGAACTGAGCGGTCCATATACTTCCCTCCCACTTCCAGTTCGTCGGTGGCTAGAGAGAGTGTTTTGCGCGCTTGTTCAAGATGATGAGCTGGACTAATTGTGCCCAACAGGCGTTTCGCATTGACGACCAAGCAGCACGGACGTTTTGTAATGTCAGAGGAAGAAGTCATGTCAGCGGACCCTGTACGGATAGAAAGAGCGACAGACGGGTGCTATATAGGAACATAATTTTGGCCTCTCATGCAGTTAAAGGAACCTAGATGACTTCGACCCTTGCATTAGCTCCTGGTGATGTATGTAGTATGATGCCAACAATTCACCTACGAACAATCTCCACCTGCGTCGTGGCTCATCGTAACACGCGACAGAAGTCGATGCGAAGCCAGTGGAGCCGTATACACGACTCAATGGCGAGGCCTAGTTGGATCATTTGGCTTCTGTGGAAATGGAGAACAGTGCGTTTTCCTTGTGGACAACCGATCGTGAGTCGCGACGCTTGGGATCCTTTGACTTTCGTGCTCGTAGCGTAGTGTCCGCCCGGGCATTCCCGGGTACCTGTCCTGCTACATCAAAGGCTGTACACTACTGATTTGATGCGAGGTGTTTCGAGAATTCATAGTTACATAGCGACGCTGGATGACTATCTGTTGGTCGAGAGCTGCAAGGGCAACCTGCGACGGAGGCTCCAGGGGAGGAGGATCACGTGATCGACCCATGATTGGCACATGACTGCGTGGTTGAACCGCGATCGGCTTCACGCCACAAGCTCTTCCTGACCTCCTTAACGGTGCACCTCGCTCCTCTGTGTAACCCCCAAGTCAACTATCATGGTATGCCCTGTGAATTGACGCGCTGTTTGCACCACTAACCTTCAGCTTGATCATTAGTCTGTGAAACCTGCAGTACTCCGTCGACTCATGCGTGAAATTTCCGATTTGAAGTCGAGTCCACCGGAGGGTATTCGCATCATCACCAACGAGGACAACCTATGCGACGTGACGGGTATAATTCAGGGACCTGGTAAGCTCTTTGTTACGTTGCTTCTCCAATTGCTCGGCTCATGTTGGCTTGATCCGCGTTTCTAGAGGGCACCCCCTATGCAGGAGGTTATTTCAGAATCAAGTTCCACTTTACGGAGGAGTTTCCGGCGGCGCCTCCGAAATGTGCGCTCAATTAGTTCAGAAGCTTGCTCATGCCCTGAACCCCTCCCGCGCAGGCCGCATGCTCACCAAGATCTTTCATCCCAACGTCTCCACTGCTGGCGAGATTTGCGTGAACACCCTGAAGAAGGATTGGCAATCCTCATACGGGATCGCACACATCCTCGTCGTGGTCAAGTGCCTCTTGATCCATCCGAACCCGGAATCAGCCTTGGACGAAGAGGCCGGCAAGCTTCTCCTCGAGGACTACAATCGATTTGCCGAACACGCGCAAATGATCACTAGCGTACATGCGACCCCTAGGGTACGTTATATGACACCGCGATACCAGTGCACTTCTGATGCATAGCTATAGACGACCCCGCCGGAGTTCGCCTCGACCTCTGGCGCCTCGGCGTCATCCGCCTATACAAAGCACACCTCGCCTACCCCTTCACAATCAAGCTCCACTCCATCGGTCGTGTATCCTTCCACATCACCGCCTTCAACGCATAAGTCGGTAGGGGATGCAGAGAATGCCAACCTGCCGATCGTCATCCCGTTATCCGGCAAGCCTGCATCTTCGGATAAGATTTCCACTTCGCTCTTCGGTGATAAGACAACGGACAAGGACAGGCATCCGAGCCCGTCGCCGTTGAGCACGGCTGATGGGAACGTGGCATCCGCGGCAATCTCAACTGCTACCGTGCCAGCTGCGTCAATACCGGCGAAGGCGATCAAGCGAACCGCAGGCGGAGCAGCAGGTACGGACAAGAGGAAGAAGGCGCTTAAGAGATTATAGCCTCGGGGATTAAATGGGGCGGACTGCGTTATTGTTTTCGCCTTGGATCATGCTGTCTTCTCCGTGTTCTCCGTAGGAGCATGCGTTTACTGTTGTTACAATATCGGATGATTGTCCTCAGGCGCTCTGTCGTCGCGAGGCGAGTCCTTCAAACCGACACGCTGGACAGGCATGTCCATAACGCGCATGAAACTGCACGGATCTAACACGCGCACTGCATGGTGATGAACGCCAAGATAGAAGCTTTGCTCAACGGATTCCAACTTCTGTTTGTCTGTGTTAATTGTCCTACCCAGGGGTTAGATGCTTTCATTACCGGTTGGACCGCTCGATGAATCTCTTCATGCCGGCCGCCGCTATGAGAAGGTCTCCTGACCACGTTCCATGCCCGCTGCTTGGTACGGCCCACGCAAGTCTTTCTCACCCAAAATGCTACTGAGACCTTGACAGGATCAAGGGACCGGTTTTCCCTGGGATTTCCTCGGACGCACCCTTAATATCAACGCAAATGTTTGTGCGTCGCTCATTCCAACTGCTATATCGCCATCTAGCATTCTTCCAAACGTGTGCCTAGATTCCTGCTCTTTTGCCTCGTGATTTCGTATCATCAACGGCTTCTTGGATCCACTTTCGTGCCAGCTTGCCGTCAATCGCGCTGATTCTTCCGTAAGTTCCATTCCAATGCACGCTACCTGAAGCGCCATGACCGGTAATGAACATACCCTGGCGACGTGCAATGCACGCGCGTTGGGTGTTGTTGTACACACAGAGACGGAAGAAGCTTCTTATGGTATTGTCATCGTCCTTTATCGTCCGTAGAAACTTCTTGGCTCACTTGTAGGTCTTGCGGTGGAGGAACAAAAGATCGTTAAGCCGGATACAAGCCGTCGCATGTTCTCCCGGTACTGGGAAGATCACGAAAGACTCAATACAAACCTGCTAGGCAGAGTAGGCGCGCATTGTCATTCTGGGCACCAGTACGTGCTCTCAAGGCGGTGCGATGTCACTGAATTCTGAGTCCATTCAGGTCAGCACGGGAGACATCCGTCGGAGCGGCGCTGATATTTGTCCGCTTCCTCGCGCTGGTTGGAGGAAACCGCGTGGCCGCACGCTGGCTTACTAGTATTTGAGCCCGACAAAACGAGTGAGGCCTCCTGGTCAGCCATCTTTCTCGCGCCGCCATGACGTCTACACCCACTGTTCTACCGGCTGGACTGGCAAGAATCCGTCAGCAGATGGGTCCGTACGTCCCGGGTCAACTTTCCACTGGCGAGAAATTTTGGCGCGATCATTTCCGGTAAATCGTCTTTTTTGCAGTATTTTCAGAAAGCTCCTACTGAAAACGCAGTCAGCTGGCTTCATGAGCGTGGTTACAAGCTGAGGCCTCGCTATCATCCAAATTGGGAGCCGTCATGGAAAAAAGAAGGGCGAAAGGACAACACATACGTCGATGTCGATAAATACGCGGACGGCATATCGTTGACGGTACCTCTACCGAATACAGCTACCTAACTCCATCTTACGTGCTGGTCTAGTATGTTACTGCTATAGATGCAGTGCGCCTACGCGACAATCGACAAGTTTACCTGAAGCGGGTCTTCTGGAATACCCATCCTCATGAGGTTACGATCAGCCAGCTCTTTTCGAACAGTCGGATGCAGGCGGATGCGCGAAATCACTGTGTACCGATCTCAGAAACACTTGACCTCCCAGAAGGCAACGGATCGATCCTTGTTATGCCATTCCTACGACCTTTTGACGACCCGCCATTCTTGACCGTCGGAGAAGCCATCGACTGCATACAGCAACTGTTCGAAGTAAGTGCATTGGCATTAATTCGAAACACTGTCCTTACGCGGATATCGTTACGCAGGGCATCGCATTTATGCACGAGAAGGGTTACGCCCATAGGTGAGTGCCGCAGAGCGATATAATTGATGATCGGGCTGACGATTCGCAGGGATTGCACGGCCAACAATATCATGTTCGATCCTAGAGAAATTTTTCCGCGCCTCTATCATCCTGTAAAGATACACCGAAACATGGAGCTGACCGGCTCCGCGAAGTACTCGACACGAACACTTCACCCTCCCCGATATTACTTCATCGACTTGGGCCTCACAGGCTACTACGGCTCTCCAACCCACCCACCACTAGTCGACCAGATATGGGGCGGAGACAAGACTGTGCCAGAGTTCCAGAGGTCGTCAAACCCATGCGATCCTTTTGCGACAGACGTGTACTATATTGGAAATGTAGTTCGCACGCGATTGCTTCAGGTACGTAAAAAGCGGAGGATGGTCAACCTTATTTGCGTTCTCATCGTGTTTTCTCTAGCGATACAAGGGTCTGGAGTTCTTAGAATCGTTGGTTGCTCGAATGGTAGATGGGGCTCCACAAAAGCGCCCGCTGATGAGCGCGATCGTGAACGAATTCAACGGAATCCGGCGGAACTTGTCAAGATCTCGGTTGCAATCGCGATTACGTCGTCACAATGAATTCGCTGTGGCCGCTGCATGGAGGCAATGCGTACATCTTGTGTGCAGGGTGCGATACGTCTTACGGCGTGTCGGGCCGATAGGCGGAGAATCGATCGTAACGAAACCGGTGAAGAAATCTTTCACGATACCAACCCCTAAGTTTGTACCTTGCGCTCTATGACTATCTTACGCTAACTACGCGCAGACCTTCAAAACGGGCGAGATCTAACAATAAGAGCAGAACTATAGGTTAGTAAGGATATATGATCATGTAGAGCCGGGAGATATGGGTAATAAGTGTCGCCCTACTTATGTACGCGTGTTATGATTGCATTACGTCACTCACCTTGCGCAGCAGTGCGTAAATTGAGCTGGGTCTCAACCTTGACAAAACACCCCTTCCTCAGCATATCGTTCTCGCGGAACATGTGTCGTTGTAACACGCGTCTTAGGGCAGTTCCGTTTTGAGAAGCTTCATAGCCGCTTGATAATGATCCAGCGCATATAACCGGGTCTTGCGTCATCTTCGCGTGCTTTCGAAACCTCGATCACTTGACTGCTCGGAATGTTCTCTCGTCCGTCCCACATCGAAACCATGAGGTGCTGGATGATGCTGGGCTGTGCGCTACCACCGCCTACGAACCTTGTATCCTGCGATCTACATATATGTCCAGCCCCTTCGAAGGTGACTTGTCACTGAACCCAGATACATTTCCATTACTTCCTGTGATCCTTTGACATGGAGATTGCGACGGGTGCAACAGCACTGGTTGCTGGTGCTTACAAGACAGGATCTACAATCCATAATCTCTCGTCGCGCAAATTTCTTGCAAGAGGTCAACAGTACATCGCAAGAGGAACAGACGAGCTGGAACGTTCGTTTGATGTGATTGATTCGGATGTTGTACATCAGCATTTGGAGGACGTGTTGAAGTATGCCACCGCTCAATTCCAGCGTAGCCCGCCTCTTGGCATCTGATATTGATAACCAGGTTACAACAAGAAGAACAACGTGTAGCTCACAGGCGCTCCTCTCATCCGCATGTAGGGCCCATCATTGCTCTTCCAGGTGCCATTAGATTTCAGCGGCACGCGGAGAAGTTTTCCGCGCGAGTGAATGTTAGTGATCTAGTCGTATGTGATATTGTCGATTTTGATTGTCATAAAATAGGTAACATCGAATGCGGCCCGGAGGAATGATCTTCACCACAGGAATTTACGCCGGAGAGGCAACTCCTACCCGAATTACGCTCCCATCATGAGCGAAGCGATGATGCAGACACCTGATAGCATCCTCGACGAAGGAGGGCAAGTCTTGCTGTCTCAGCGACGCGTGATGTCCGCGGGTCCTGCCATCTATGGTGAGAGTTCTCCGTGTATCACATTCACCGAGTCCTGAATTATTCCCTCAGAAGAACGGCCTCTGACGCATGAGGCCCTCGGTGGTAAGGCGGCAACATTTTTTAAAACTTGGGTGGTTGAAATAACACCCCGAAGGATACATGCATGAAAACTACTACGACTGTCCGCAATGTGGTATGTTAATCTCAACAGCTTCACCGCCGATTATGGTGTTCATCTGCATGTTGTTTTATAGGTACTAGCGGTAGTCCGTGCACCCATCTGCTAGGAGGTAAACTCACCCAACATGCTAAGAGGCGTGTTTGATATAATTTTCAGCTACAGAGAGCGACGAATGGAGCAGGTCTTCGAGTCCCACGTTGTACAGCGAGTGCTACACAATTCCCAAGCCAGTTATTTTCAGTGAGTGTTTGGGACAATTTTTTGAGGGTTCTGCGTTTGATATATCACAATAAATCCCAAGCGCCAGATGGGTACCCGTTTTCGGCTCCTGCTGCGAGCGAAGTAGCGTGATACGCCTACGAAGCCCGTCTATGACGCGACGGACGACGTCGGAGCCGCTATGCTATCCCATTGTGTGCTTTATTGACCTACCGAACAACATGCATGCGCAGGATCGCGTAGGGGTATGCTCCAAATCGCTTCCATCAGTTTCCACACAGTAAGTATTAACATGCACATACGATGTTCCAATACACAACCAGCATATCATACGTAAAGTCGCTTGGTATCAGCGTGGGTTTTTCTCTCAGAAGCTCGTCGGGCCCTCCATTTAGCGTCATCAAGATCGCGCGGTGATTATAGTTACAGCGACACTTCTTCACGCAAATTGAGCAAGCGCCCCTCCATCCCCCCTTCAACCATAACCACCTGGCCCGTGATATGGCCCGAGATAGTATTGGACGATAATATGACGATGTGATTGGCTACGTCTCGGGGCATGGCGACTTTCTTCAACGGTGTCCTAGGTATATGTGAAGATAAGCAGGTGCATAGATAGGCAATGTATGGTCTGAACTGACGTAGCGAGAGCACGATAGACAACACTACCGTCTTTCAGTGCTTCTTCGGCCATGGGAGTTCTGACCCAGCCAGGAGCTACGGTGTTAACCCGTGCTCGAGGTGCGATCTTCACGATCTCGTTCTTGAGCGAAAGCGTGAGGCCATACATCATCGCTGTAAAAATATCATCGCGACCGAGCACGACGCCGGAGCAGAAGGAAGTTTCCCACCACTCTTCGATGCTTCCAATTTGAGACGGTACCATCGTCAATCGAGCATATCGAGATGTGATCTTGGGATGTGCGCAGATTACTGACCTGCGTAGTCGGCGTGCTCGGCCTCGCCATATTTTCCAGCAGTACTACCAATGAGAATCACTGACGCCTGTTCCTTGACTTCATCGCTGGCCGCGTCAAGAGTACGTAAGTACTCTCGCAGAATCAGGAAACTTGACGTGAGGTTGGCACTTATAGTCCTGTTCCACTGCTCGAGCGTCATATCCTTCATTGGCACGGACTGAGAGACGTATATGGCGTGGTTGACGACGAGAACTTGAACAGGTCCGTAGCGAATGGATGCATCATTGATCAGTCGAGCAACGTCGGACTCGGAGGTTAAATTCGCCTGTTCAGCAGCGATGCGTGGAGAATACGCATCGAGCAGGGGTTCGAGAGTTATTGCATTGGAGTTGTAATGCGCTGTGACCCGCGCTCCTTGATCTGCAGTTCGTTTGCGATAAGAGAGAACTCAATGCGAAAAACGTTGCATGGTAGTTTCACCAAGGAATAGTTTTGTCGTCTCGAGGCCTATACCGCCGCTCGCACCTATCAGGTTCGTCAGTGGTAAACATCAAGGATGAAATCATCGACACGACCTGTAACCAACACGTGCACGTCCTTCAAGCCCAAGTCCATGACTTACTACGGGCTTATGTTGCGCGGTATTGTGGTGGATGAAGTTCAAAGACCAGGTAAAAATCTATGAGTCAATTCAGTACTGCGCATCGAGGCACTTCCACAATCTAATCTAAGAGCACCGGCGATCTCCGAAGCTGACCCAGTCTCTCCCTCAGAGCGACTCTTTGAGTTCCTCCGTCACAGACGGTAGCTCACATATATCATAGACATACGGCGATTACAAAAGAAGCAGACATGTCCTGCCCCGCTTGGTACAATCACCAAGATGCAGAAAAAGGTTGACATTTACCGAGCGCGCAATGCGGACCAGCCGGTGCTCGACTCCCGCAGGACGATATACAAATTTCAATCTGCCAGCGCAGCAAGGTAGCTCTGCAGGAGAATCATCAGGAAAGTCATACAGAAATTCCTCATCACACACCTCTCTTTCTCCTAGGAAGTCGATATACGCCAGCGAGACCGCAACCCAGAAGCTGGTTTCCACACCCAGTTCCTTCACCCCCGCCTCGTCGATAGCAAGAAGTCCACTGAACCGATATACCGTCAATGTCGGCGTCAGATCCGTCAATGTGACTAATGGTTCGGGTAATTCTTGAGTTTGAGGTTGCGGTCGTAGAGGTTGTTGAGGTAGAGTGGGCGATGAAAACGAGGGAGAACTAAGAGCGACAGATGAGGGAATGGGAGCGACTTGGAGAGGCGGGAGAGGGGTGAGCGAGAAGGAGAGTGAGTTTGAGGGTGCATTGCTGGCAACTAACGACCAGACTCGAGACCACCATGACGCAGGTGGAGGTGATGCAGACAAATGGGCGGTACTACCCTCCGGTGCCAGAAGAAACTGAGTTATCTGCGTGTTCGCTGCCGGTGCTGGCCGAGAGGATGTTCGTCGAGAGATACGGCGGGAAGATGGTCCGTTTGACACACCGGCGAGGTCACCACCATTCGTGGATGATGATGATGATGCAGAAGCGGAGCCCAGGGAGGCAAGTTTGGCTTTGACTTGCTCAGGAGACGGCGGGCTGACGGAGATGTCCGGTGTGGCCATTGCCGGTGGCGTCGGAGGGTATGAGTGTGATGATTGCTGGCTGTCCATTGAAACCTTCGGGGTCATGGCTGGCGACATCGCCGTAGGGGACAAGATAGGAGAGAGCGGAGAGGATGGTGATGGCCTGTTCGTGCGACAAGCCACGGTAAGCGCCGTGTCGACGAAGTAGGGAGACGTGCGCGGGATGGGAAGTAATGGGATAAAGACATTAGGCGGAAAAGACGGCGAGCGGATGCGGGTGTACCAGCCGCGTTTCGGGCGGTGTATAGTCCACAACAGAGTCGAGGTTGCGTTATCCTACAACATAACGAGTTAGAGGTAACAGGTAAGAGATGGAGCTCAGTGTAACGGACAACGCACGTAAACATTCTCCACTATTTCAGTGTCGGATAGGAACCTTTCCTTACGTAGGAACATCCCAATGAGTTCTACATGGCCCATGACGAATCGAATGCTACGGCTTACTTACCTTGTACCATATAACCGCCCCTGAGCGTTCTTCTTGTACATTGATACGTAAGTCGGATATTACATCGGAACTACACAGTCTGGTCATCCAGCACGCCTTGCATGGGTACACCAGACCAACCTTTGTATCATGTACTTCGTGAGATGCCGTCTAGGGTTTGATTGCATTCTTGCGAAACCAGCTAATGACCTCCGGCGTAGGATGGAAGGTGAGGGTATATGCGTGAAAACTTGAGTATATGCTAAGCAGCCAGTTGATTCGGAGACAGCGGAGAGGTCGTGGCAGAAACGAACGCGGTTTGACCGTGCGCCATCACAGTCGCGTTCGACTTCACCGAAGCGCCCCTGAACGCGTTCTATGCCTCCTGGTCCGCTCCTCAACGCGCGATGCGTTATTCACGCTGCTGCTAATAATTCGACACTCTTTACGCGTCTTCGGTCCAGCCAATTTACACCCACGAAACGCCATGGATCAGCACAGCGCACAAGTCGACGAGACTCTGAGGACGAGGATTTAGAGGCAGAGGCCGCCATCCGCCGCATTCCTCGCGATGTAACTCCTCAGAACGGAGAGGCTTCCGTAGCATCAAAACCTCAAAAAGACAGGAGAATGGAGTCTACAGAAGCTACGGACGTCACATCTCCCGGGAACGCCCCGTTCGTACCTTCCGACGCCGCTCCTTTGCCGGCGGTAGCTTCGAGCGAGCCAGACCCAGCTTTAAGAACCGTAAGAGTAGGTTCAATTGGACCTGCTGGGAGGAGTGCACGCTCATTTTTTCCTGTTGCAGGCAAATGGACTTCCTTGGTCCGATCCTATAACAACGACGCCTCGCCATCTCCAATCTTCCTCGGTACCTTCGTCCCGGCTTGGACGTCTTTTCCATTATGGAGGTATGGACACAGTGAAGTCACCATACTTCGTATATGAGACTGAGCAATGCGCAGGTCTGGCAACTTCGCTCGGATATGGAGCTGCATCCGAGTTCCTTCGGCGAACCGCATCCGGCAGCGACCAAGGGCACAGTGGGAACCTCCTCATGACTGAGGCCAACGTTACCCGACTCGTGTCAAAACTGAGTCAGATGCGGGGTGCAGCACTGAAGATCGGGCAATTCCTCAGTATTCAAGGTCCTTCCCGCCCTATATACCGCACATATACGCGAGATGACCGAAGACAAATACACCCACAGACACGCATCTTCTTCCACCTCAAGTTGAAGAGATTTTCCGTCGAGTCCAGGACGGTGCTCATTATATGCCTGACTGGCAACTGGAGGTACGTATTTGGGGTCTCCTATCCACCTCGCTGATTCTCGATCGCCAGCAAGTCATGTCCTCTTCCCTGGGCTCCAACTGGAACACCCATTTTGCCTCATTCACTCGCATTCCTTTCGCTGCAGCCTCAATCGGTCAAGTCCATATGGCCACCCTCTCAGCCTCCTCTTCTCCTACCGGTCGCGAGGAGGAAGTAGCCGTCAAAGTCCAATATCCCAACGTTGGAGCGTCCGTAGCCAGCGACCTTGGATACGTCAAGATGATGTTGAACGCCGGTGGTTTGCTGCCCAAAGGTCTATTTTTGGATCGCACCATTGAGGTGCACGCTGTTCTATTTGCATAGCAATTTCGAGGGAGGCTAATACTGCGGACAGGTGATGAAGCACGAACTGTTCGACGAGACAAGGTACACTCGTGAAGCCCACTTCCTCAGGCTGTTTGGCTCGCCCGAGTTCCTCGGAAATGATGCTCGCTACAAGGTGCCGTGGGTATGGGACGGCAGCACAGATGAGGTCTTGGTGATGGAAAGGGTCCGGGGACAAAGCGTCGGCGGCAACATTGTTGACAAGCTGACGCAGAAAGATAGGGATTATGTGGGTGCCGTACTTATGTCGTGGTCGATAGTGACAATGACGCGTTCACGGTTGCAGATTGCGGCGAGGATAATCGAGCTGTGCCTGAAGGAGCTGTTCACCTTCCGCGTGATGCAAACGGACCCGAATTGGACCAACTTCCTATGGAACAAGGAGACCCGGCAGGTAGGCCATCCTCTCGTTCTCCTCTCGATCGTTGCATCGTACTTGAACTGTTGCGCTTCGCAGATCGAGTTGGTCGACTTCGGAGCGACGCGCGAGTACAGCAAAGAGTTCATAGATCGATGGCTTCATCTCTTGCAAGCAGCCGCTACCGAGGACAGGGAAGCGTGCATCGAGTGGAGTCTTAAGTTGGGCTACCTCACCGGCGAGGAGAACGAGGTAGCGATAACTTCTCGTACTTGCATGCTGGCTCACTGACGATCCACAACCAGGTCATGCTGGACGCACATGTGCACTCCATGCAGCTCCTCGCGACGCCCTTCAAGGCTTCCACGCTGCAACCTTTTTCATTCGGACCTGGTTCGCACTGGGCAGAGATCACTAAGGAGATCCGCGCGCAAATTCCGGTTATGATCCAGAATCGCTTGACGCCTCCACCAAGAGAAACATACAGCCTCAATCGGTACGCTCATCGCATATGCTTCCCCTGTTCTGAAACAAAGTGACGAATGGCCGTTCAGTAAACTGAGCGGGGCCTTCCTCCTAGCTTCAAGGTTGAGTGCGACTGTCGACTGCAAGGCGCTCTGGGACGCGGTGACGAATGGATATCAGTTCACTTCCTAACTCTTGTAGTGGAACTTGATACGAGAAACGGATTCGATGTTAGAGTACGATTCCTTGTGGAATCATTGCCTATGAGTGGCCCACTAGATCGAGGTGCATATGCTACAAAATGGGCGTTGAAGCCTCCAGTATTGTATAATGTAAGGTAGGGAACCATGGATGTAACAAAGGTTCGTTGAGCAGGCCGTCTAAGAAGCGTTGAAGCGTCGTTCGTCATTCTTTGTAGCAAGTGGGCTCAAGGCCGTAGCAATCGGGATCTTCAGAGCTCTTTCTTTGATTCATCAGCCTCCTTCTTGGTGACACGTTGAGAGTAGATCATGTCCGTGAACGGTCTATCAAGGTTTTGATTAGACCGCTGCTTAGGAGAGTGGTATACAGTACACACCCTTCAAATCGAAGCGCAATGAGGTATACGATATACACGTACACAGTGATCAGTAGTCCGGCCGGGCGTTCCATCCTGGACAACTCTTCGTCAGCGATTTATCCTCGTGGCGGAAGGGCGAAACATACCACAAAGCCGTTGCGGCGAAGCACATGGTGCTACCAACATACATCGGGTCACGGAGTACGTTAAACGGGAAGCCCTCGACGCGGTGGTCCATGAGAATGCCGAAGTAGTCCCCGAGGAATGTTCCGGTTATTCCCAGCGCCCATGTCGATGTAATTACGAACGTCTGGCCGAGGGCGAACAGTGCGGTTGGAATCACGGTGTCCAGCGGCTCAGGAAGTATTTTGACCCGAGGTTGTTCGAAGAGCGCTTTCTGGTACCTACATAAATGGTCAACCGGTGCCATATAGCCAGGTATGATGGCATACATACAAGTGGTCCCGCAGTATCCCGGCGGTGAATATGCACAAAGCAAGGAAGTAGCATCCGTATCGTGCGTTGCCCCCAAAAATTCGCGTTATGGTCTTGTTATGGAACTCTGCGCAGAGCAGTGCAATTCTTGTGAGCTGGCAGCTCAATCCGCCTTCAGATCTCGCGAAGCCTCACCATTTCGCGCGATGATATTCCACGCCGTCGGATTGAATGCTATAGTTAAAATTGAGACGAGTAGAGACCGCTTGGAAGTGTCGATGATAGAAGACAGTGTATCCATCCTTAAGCTCGCTGGTCGACGTCACTGACAAAACTTAATGGACCAGGATAAGAATATCAATATCACGTGGCGAATTGTATGCTGCTTTCACACCCCGTTAACACCTTTGCTTCGATATCCCCATACTTCGCTGGCTTGCATGTATCCAATTCTGTCTCCTTTCAGCTACTGGCCATCTCTATGGAGTCTGCATATCCCTCCTGACATGGGCGGGTATAGTGCTGCAGTCATCACTTGAGGGCGGAAGATCCGGAGCTGCATGAACTCTGGTGATTCGGCTCGTTGTCTCCACCAGTTGTCCGCATTACTGCCTTTGGTGTTCTTATCACGTACGTGCTTCTGGCTGAGAAAAGGAGCATGTCTATCTTTCGACAGCTCGTTGTTTCTTGGCTCTTTGGTTGTGACTGTGAAACCTCGGACATCGCAGGGATAACTTATATTGTGCGATCGATAACGCGCCATTTTCAACTGCGCAGAAGAGTGAATGGCTTCAGGGAACACCCCGCGACGTACATGTGTACTATCGTAGATCAAATGTCGTGAGTACCAATGATTCGCGAACGTCCGCATGACAATGAGGGCAATGCGGACTAACTCTGTACAACGCTTTGCGTTCAATCTGTACGCCGAGAAGTCGGGTCCGGAAATACTCACAATCGCTCCAAACCTTAAGGTGAACCATATAAACTGTCCCAGTTCACAGCGGCACGTCGTCCAATAACCACATGATGACTAGCTCCAGTGAACATACTCCGGTTTCTCCCCCAGCTCGCACAAACGCCTTCCCCTATAATGGCTCCAGCCCACGCGCCCGACTCGCAAGGGGTCTTAAAGAGGCGAAGAATGCCACCGAGGAGTTGGAGAGGTGCAACCCCTACATGGATCGCCAATCGGTCCATCAATTCCTCGACCAGGCGGACAAGTCAGAGCCATCTCTTGCGTTCCGCTACTGGCTAACTACACGGCTCAGTCTTTGTGATGACAGGCTTGCGGAGCTTCACCAAACGGTGTCGAAGAGGTCGAAACGGTTCTTGGGCCAATGGCTTGCAAGACCGGCTTCCCGAGAATATGAACACAAGGCACAGGAGTATTTCCGCCAGGTGTATGTGGGTGTTGTCGTTTGTGCTGTTCAAGTAACGCAGCAATAATGGCAATAATCTTCGAACAAAAGACAGCGAGTCATGTGGTGATGATGAATGCTCTTCGGGAGCGAGGTGAGCTGCATACACTGGCTTTTTCGCTGGTCCAAATCACAGGGACACCTCTGCATGTAGCTCCCCAACAAGGCGGCAGCTCTTCTCCGCGTATGTACCCACTCGATACTGTTTTTTCCTCTTTTAATCTGCCGTCAAGCGCCGCCGCATACCAGTGGCTCATTCGCCTCGCCCTACGGCGGGCGTCCAGGTGTGACGGCGCAGTCGACCCCCAATATGAACGGCAGGGGCGACATTCGCAATTCCCCGCTCACGCGCATCGCACAATCGAGTTCGACAACGTTGGCCAGTCTACCAGAGGCCGATGCGAATGTGGAGAATGTGGCCGCTAGCGCGACAAATTGTGCGAAGCTCGAATTATCGGAGACTGAGGGTTAGGTCCCCCAATCGAATTACTTTGGTGCCATCATGGGAATGGGGCGCGTTGATGATTTCCAACACTGACATATTACCCTGCATAAACTACCGAACATTCTCGATTCAGTTATATGCCACTTGTACGATCCGCGCGTCTCTAAACCCGCACAGTTCACGCGAACTGGACTTGAGAACCGGACGGTGATTATCGTGGCTCCACAGAGCATGCCATGGGAGAGAATTGCGGACACCCGCAACACTCCTTATCCCCGCATCAAAACCTTGCTCTACGGGCAGGCCGACCATGAGACAGGCTTGTACTTCCGATAGAAGTGCGGGTAGCCTGCTGCGATAAAGCACTTTGGCTGTGTGAACCCGCGTTCAATGGGATGCTTCCTTCAAGCTTCTATATCGCCATGAGTCACAACACGAGTTCACGTTGCGGGCGCTTACCGGTGCAAAACCTTGCCGTGCCACATTGGGCCGAAACGTGCGCATCGAGAACATCGTTAGTTCTCGGCGTTCGGAATCACCCGCGGCATGGTGAAGTGAAATTTACTGCGCCATCACGGCGAGGCTGTTAGCGTCCTGTCAACGGTTCAAGACTTGCACAGGATCGGGACATGACCATTTTGTACGCGACAGCCCGGATCGCATTGCTGTCTGTCGAGGGCCCGCATGTCCTCTCATGCTCACGTCGCGAAACGTTGCAAACCGTGATGCTGTGTCTCTCCGGCGGATCGCCCTACGCACCCGGTTCGGGGCCGTCGTTTACGAGCGACTATGGCAAATAAGATCCTCTTTGTCGATGCGAGCGGCGCCGGCTTGCCCGGTGACGTCCGAGCTAGTCGACATGGCGGTGGCTATCGGCAGTACGACGCCATTGTCTGCGCAATAGCGCTTCGCAAGCTGTGTGTTCACAGAGCTGAACTGCACAGATCTTAGCCTCATATATAATGCGTCTCGCATGTCAAGCTTACCGTACCTATTGCTTTCCCCGATACCACACCACTGGCATCACTCATGGAGGCATTGAAACGGAATCTTCAGACAGGGATGGAGCTGTTGCGAGACATCTTCGACGAGCTTGAGCGCTTAACAAATCCCAACAACCCGGATATCCTCCGGAGATATATTGCCGACGCAGATAGGTGTGTCGAGTGACTTGGCTGGCTGAGATGGTATCTGACGCCATGATTTCAGTCTTCAAGCAGAACATGACAAGTTGACGAAAGAAATCAGCGGGGCGGGGATTTTAAAGGCCATCTGGGTTCACAACGAGACGCTAAAGTTCAAGAATCGTGCAGCGGAACTCCAGGAAAACGTGAAGGTACCGGGATCTGGCATGCATGACGGGACTCGACTAACTCGCAAATGTCCAGATGTATTGCGACGAGGAAAGGAGACTAGCATTGCGTATCGCGAACGGTGCTGTCTTCCAACCTAGTAGCGTGAGTTCAACGGACATTCACAGGAGTTTTATCATCTCACCTGGGTGTACAGCACGCTGCACCCCTCGATACTGCTTCTGCAACGGACTATTGCAGGTAATGGCCTTGAAGATGGGAACCCTGAGCAGCAACTGGCTCTTATGGGCTCGTGACCAGTCATCACTCTGATGATTCGCGAGTGAGGAGCAGGAGCCACCGGGCCAAGGTTGAAGATGGCGTGGCGGTAGTGTAGAAGATCAGGCAGATATCGTTGAATCGTGTGATACAGTTGTAGCGATATGATCGGGGCAGAATATCTTGGGTAGGGCAGGAGTAATACTTACATAACGACTTGTACTACGCCACCGTGGCGCACGTAATAAGCAGGCGCTTGATCCCAGACGTCGACGGAGCTCGTGCGCATGTATCGAAACGCTGGGGTTGGACTAGAATTCGACGCTTGACCATGAGGCTGCGATCTTGTCTTACCCTGACGTCGTCGACCTTCGGATCTCCGATGAAATCATCCTCGCCCTCTCTAGGCCATGTTCTGGGACGATCCAACATCGGATATGGAAGTTATTCCCAGACTGGGGTTTCATCGCTGCTCAGGACTGGCGCATACACGCGGACGACCCTTGCGACGCGTATACCAAGTTTCATTTCCGCCCGCAAGGCTTACATCCCATGAGGTTCTACCATGTTGCGCGGTGGAAGCATGAATCTCCTGAAGAGATGGATATCAACTGCCGGGTGCGCCAGGGGTTCCAGGGTCAGTTCCCGTGTGCCATAAGCATGAACTAAGCGCCCGTGGGTCTTGCAACCACGTGTAAGTCTGGGTGCAAATGGATATCTTCAGCGAGCTATATAACGCAGTGCGCCTCCGGTTACTCTACCTCCTTCTCTATACTACGTACTAATTCTGGTATCATCTTCCATGGCCGACGCCGCTAGTGCTGCTATTCAAATGGCGGCAGGTGCAATGCATGTAGCTCGCAAGCTCAACAGAAGTCTCAATCCGGAAGTACATCTTGAGAAAGCGCGTGTTGCAATCAAGGAGGCCACCGACGAACTCAAGCAGTACCGCGATTGCATTGATAATGTCGTTGCAGCCAGCTTTTATGATGCCGCCAATGAGTATGTACAGATCCGGTCTATAGTCAGTACCGTAACCAATTTATGAGCTGTAGACTATTATGCAACCAAGACCGAGTTATGAAGGACTGCAGACGACCTTTCGGAACATTCAAAATGTTGGCAGCTGCCCGGACGATCAAATCCAAGGCACGGCACCACCTGGCAAACGTGAAGGTGCCAAGTCCTACTCATTGACATGGAACGCTGGAGTTTCCTGAACGCGCTCTCGCATCATATAGAGTGCTAGCGCCATGGCTCAAGTGGATGCGGAGAGGCGGTCACTGCAAGCGCAGTGTGCGCAGGAGCCGAGTAGGTTTTCTCGTATTTGCAGTTGCTGCTGAATTGTTTCAAATCGGAGTGTGGATAGGTCGAGCCCGTGAACACAATCAACGCCTCCTCAGAACGGCAAACGAAGCAGTGTCAACGCCTTCGACGACCATCTCTGCAGCCGATGCCTCGGATCCTGCCATGGAAGCCCCGCCTTCAATATCTATGCCCGAGCCCAGCATCGCTGGGCGTACTGTCTCTTCCCCAAATTACACATCCGCTACTGAGAAGACGCCATCTTTCTTTGACAGGGAGGGGCGCCACCCTGCCCGAGGAACACGCGGTCGCGGTGGGAGGCGCGCATTTGTAATGTTAGCCATTTACGAGGAAACAAACGACGAAGAACAAGACTCGTGTTCTTGCAGCTGTGGTGACGAGAGGGCGTGCTACATATGCACTGGCATTCCAATCCTCCACCGTAACTGACGTGATATCACCCGCGATGCGTTTCTGTCTCGCGATCTGCGATCGCGCTGGAGCTGACAGGTACCTTGTTGTGCATGTACGAAACGGCGGTGCCGTCTTCTTTATTCAAGTTCGTGGACTAGTTGTACAATGCATGTATCAATCGTGTACATCACTGCGCTATGTAGCAATAGTCTTGGACAACAAAGGTCCACTATAGGCCACAACCGATACCTCAGACGGCAACGCTCCGCACGTTTCTAAGAGGTGGCGTCGACGTTGAATGGTACACAATCGACCTGCATATCAGATCCGACCATTAAGCAGTGATTCTTTGGCACCAGTTGCCAATCGCCCTTTTGATACGTCGTCGGCTCACTCGCAACAATTACATGCTCTCCATGTTCCTCCGCCGCTCGAATGTTCGCCAGGATCGAAGGCGATGCTCCGTCCGGATGACCGGGATACTTGCGGTTCAAGGTCACTCCCGCTCTGGTCGAGAAGTACAGGGAAGGCGGGTGCTCCGTGGGGTGGTTCCTGAATCGGATGGCCAGGAGTTGCGTCCCGTCCGTGACGGCGACGTTCAGGCTCGACGCGTTGAACTCTATGCCCTTCTTCGGCAGTGTTTGGTGTTGCACCGAGATGACGGTCGTGACAGCCTTCTCGAGAGCCGCCTTTACTTCCTCCAGCGAATGAGAGGCGTCCCAGGCAGCCGCGCCCTTTTCGCCGGCGAGATAGGTGAAGAACAGCGCCGCGAGGTGTTCGGAGTCGGTCGAACCCTTGATACGCTGCTCCGCGTCTTCGGACACATGCGCCAGCACCTCGCGCCGGATGGACGCGAAGTGCGCGACCTCGCCGTTGTGCATAAACGCGTAGCGACCAGCCGAGGTCTGTGCACCGTCGAACACGAAGGGGTGGTTGTTGAACTCGGAGACGACGGCAAACTCGGACGCCGCGCGTATATGCGCGAACACCGCCAGGGAGGACGTTTGGGCGCATACAGACTTGAAAACGGGGTCCGTGATGCTAGTTCTGGATGAGCGGGAGGATCTCTGTCATGACAGATAGGCGTACGGTTCCCGAACGATCCGATATTGAACGGGTCTTGGACCCTCCGAGTCTGTGAACTCCGATCGTGCCGTAGTGTACCTGCACAAGCATGAGATTGGCCAACCGGGAATCAGAGACGATTCCGACATACCATGCCACGCCCTAGGTCTTGTTATCAAGTGTGATCTATCATTCAGAACGGGTATGGCGCGCACCAAGCCATCGGTGTTGAACAACCTATTGCGCATCGCGATCTCCCTCTCCGTGGCTTTGGTGTCAGCATCAGGTTCGTAGTGCGTCAGATATGGCAGGTAATGGTCGTGAACTTGCTACTTGTGGAGATACGTTATCGCATGTCATGGTCATTCAGGCTATTTTGCGTACCTTGGTGATCGCATGGGCCGGGCGAATCAGAACGTCTTCCAGAAGACACGGCTCCGAGTTGGAGATGTATGCGAACCATCTGCACATGCTAGCAACTTATATCGATGTGGTTCGGTCGAACGGGAAGACAGCGGGGCCACGCCGCATGTCCATCTTATATATGGAGTCTCCAAACAGAGTTCTGCGACGTCACTGTATCAAATTTTGGACGAGTGATGATTCTCTAGTCCAAGTATTGCTCTTTATGAGTCGACAAGGCCGCAATGTTTTCAATTTCAGGACAAGAAAAGGATGTGGCATCGAGAGCTGGTAGAGTGGAAGCTCCAGGAGACAAGGCAGTTGGTTGACCAAGACCGCGTCTGCCCTGATCTACGTCATGTGCCATGTTCGGCTCTTTGCGGCCGAATTGATGGCCGATCTTCACCCATAAGAGCATCGTGAACAGTTCTAACGTCCATGACCATGGCCTTCGAGTGAGTGAGTATCGGAGCGCTCGAGGCCAAGAACCGTTCCGTCTATCCACGTACACAGCTCTTCGCAGGGAATCTCGAAGTCTACAGAAGCATGAAGACTATGATCTGCCAGAACTTCGCTATGGTCGTCGAAACCGAATCTACCGCGCTGCGTTGAGTCATCTCGGGCTTGCATTGCCATTCTGAATATAATCGGCCAAGGAGACCGCGAGACGTCGTGGTGTGGATGGTTGATCGTCAACGGCCGCGACACGCGCTCAGATGGCCAATCTACGGCTTCGAGGTGCAGCATCTGAACTTCTCGAGGAAGCGCTGGCTCGGCTGGTGAGAGAACTGTTCGGCCCTGTGACGACGTAAGCCCCCTCCCAAAGGGGTTGCATTCTTGTGCCATCACAACACCGAGTTCCTTTCTCGCAACCCGGGATCCTCGGAACGATGGCCCCTTTCCCACACGTCGTCTGCGGCTTCACTTTGTTCACAGGAATGAAAGCTTTTTAAAGCTTGCACAGGGGATTTCCGGGTATCCGGAACCATAGTCAGTCGGGGGAGTGTTTAAGCAAGAGACGGTTCCCCGGAGCAAGATCGCCCTTTAGCTCCCTACTCTTCCTCGGCGCGTCGCGGAGCAGCATGATCTCACATATTCCGAACGAACTCTGGGACCGCATCATTGACTTCCTTCACAATGAACCCGCCGCTCTCCGCTCAAGCTCGCTTACATGTCGAGACTGGGTCGCAGCCAGCCAATTCCACCTATTCCCGAGTACCGTCGATCTACGGGGAGAAAATACACGGACCAGACGATTCGAATTCGTCATGAAGGCTTCGCCGCATTTAACGCGGTACATCCAATCTTTGAAGCTTGATGCGGCATCTACCCCGTGGGTGACCCTAGCGACGGTTGAACTACCGCGGGTGACCGAGCTCCTGCTGGATGGTTTGTCCTGCAAATTACCATCGACAACGCTGGCCTGCACTCGATGGCTGACGCGACTGCCTGCCTTGCGCACACTAATTCTCTTCCGGGTAACTTTCACCCGCTCGGCTTTCCTCGACGTAATCTCGACCCTCCCGCTGTTACACCGCCTAGACGTTGTTAATGCGGATGTCGAGCACTGGGACGAGGAACGACATACGCCCCCACATCAGTTCACCAGCGCCCTGCAGGAACTCCATCTTTCCGGCTTCGGAACTGCGGAGATTCTGGGGACATTGGCAGAGCTTTGCGCGAACGCGGGCATACAGCTTACAGAGCTCCATTCCGGCTCTTGCGAGACAGCCGCAGATCTCTTGGCCCTGAACGAGATCATGCGGCTTAATCCGTCGCTACGACACCTCGAAGTCTATCTGCTGTATTCTGCAGAAGATGCAGGTTCGTCATGCCAACGTGTGTGTCTAAACCCGTCCTGACATACCCAACTTAGGCCCCCTTGATTTATCTCGCAACATGGCTCTAGAGGGCCTAGTCGTCGAGTTAGAGATGGTGTCCGCATCCGTCGACGCTCTAATGGGCGTTGCGGAGTCGTTGGAGCAGATCGCGTTCCCTCATCTCCAAAACATTCACATCGTCCTCAACCTCTTCTCATCGAGGAGCGATATCTGGACGGCGAAGTGGTGGAAGATGCTGGGTGATGTGTTGAAGGACCCCTGTTTCGACAAGCTCGAGGTGTTGGACATCACCTTCCACGGTCACAAACCGCCGGAGGTCGTCCCGGAGGAGGACCTGTCCACCCTCGCGACCAAGCAGCTGGACTTCCTATCCAAGCGCGGCGTCGAAATATCCCTCGAGTCGGACGGAACATGAACCCGACCGGTTGTTGGGCCGGTAGATACACGCGTTGGGCCCTGAACAGTGCAGTTTCGAGGGTGCTAGATTCACGATGGATGGACTTTGGGCTGCCAGGGTAGTGCATTCGGTACGACGATTCCTGAGAGCGTGGCACACCTCGCCGCGGTCCCGGTGTTCGTTTCTCAAGGGCGCAAGGGTCTCACGTGGGGAACGATAGCGGCGCAGAGAAGGCACGTACCAAATATGGTAGCACCACCTGCTTTGGCAAACATAGATAGCTTAGAGTGCGCCCGGATACCATTTGCTGTTGTCAATATTTATTCTACCTAGGTTTATCTCTCGGTGAATTGTGCTGCGAGCCGGCGCTGCGCAGGTTGCAACGCGATCGAGCACAGCGCGTTGGAAGGCTAGTCGTAGTGCTGCGGTAAACACGAAGAGACAGCATTTGATGACGATGTAATTCCATCCTAGACCACGACGCCCGCAAAGAGGATCGTATATGAATGTGATCTACAGAACAACGTACGTCCGCCGGTTTTAGAACACCAGACCTTGCTTCATCCGAGTTGACCTCACGTTCAACCAAACTGAACCGAGCTGACAACCCTACGGGTCTCGTTACGCTCCAGCACCCAACCTGGCCCGCTCCAGATTCTCCGACGCACATGCAAGCGTCAGGGGCAGCAAGACGGCATTCTTGATGACATATGGTTCCGGTGGGTGCATTACGGAAGGCGGAAGCCGGATATTTCCCAGTGCACCCTGGGGCAGGCACGCCAATGCCGTCAAGCAAAGAGAGTCCGTCCGTCCTCGTTGCAACTTTGGGACATTATGCCGAGCTAAGTTCCGTCATCTCCACTCTTCTGTAGCGAACGCCGGGCGCTCGACACGTCCGATTTCGTCCATGATCGTGAATGGTTCTGGGGTAATCGTCCCCCCCCTCCGCCACACGAAAATCTCTATCAGAGAACGCGAAGCCGGCCCAGAATAGCGTCGAACGCTGTCCGAGCGTCGTCGCTCTCGGGAGGACCTCTCTGAGACAGGTTAGCACTTGCCCGACACTCCAGCCCCCGCTTCTGACGCTCTGGACAAAGCTCTCGAGTGACGCCGCAAATGCCTCATCCTGACAGACGAACCGCAGTGGAGCACCGGCAAGGGACGCGGCTGCCCACTGTATGACCGTTTTGATCTGCGGGTCTCCGCCGAAGGCGCCGCAGCCCCATAGGCCTGTGGAGATGTGACGGTACGGGCCTGGAGCGCTGTCGTAGGAGGAGAAGGCGGTGGCGCACTTGCTCAGCTCGCGGTCGATGTGGCCAGGGAGGAGATCGCGGACGCGTCGCCCGTAGTCCTCCTGGTCTAGCTCGAGTGCGTCCATGAAGAGCATCGTCCCGTGCGTCCAGTCAGAACTCGCTCCATTCACCTCCCCGTCTGGGCCGAGACCCGGATCGACCCAGGCACTCCTGCCATACCCGACGATGTTCACCATCGCCTCCGCCCCGCGTATGACGAGAACATCCGCGTCGCCCAACGGCGGCGTAAACAGGACCGCCGGACAGGCTTCCGGACTGGACCCCACCTACACCTCCTCCTGCGTCCCGCCGCATCCGAACCCGATGAACCGATTTGCGGAAATCACGGCGGCGCCGCCATCGAGCCCGAGGAATCGCGAATGGGTAGTCGCCTCGGCTGTGCGACAGACTTCCAAACCTGTGAACGGCTCGCGCGATGCGTACAGACTGTCGGGTGGCGTATGATCGGTGAAAAGGGCGAAGGTTATAGACCGTTCGTCGATAGACGCGGCCATAATCGCAGGGTCCCCAGCCGCGATGCGTTCAAAGTGTCGCCATAATGCGGACAGGTATGCATGGACGGCGCCAGAATGGGGCTGATTGGAGTGGTACCAGATATCGAAGGCGGGCGATCGCCCTCCCGACTCCATCCATGGCGACGGCCGGAACGTGCAGAAGAACTGGTGCACGACGAGGCAAGCTACCTGTCGACCAGAGAAGGTATGTTTCGAGGACAGAGTGCCTAAAAAGGGGATTTTGTCGCGTCCATGAAATAACACGGGCATTTCCAGCGCCAAGGCAACCAGCGCGCGCCACGTAGTCGAACAGAATCGGCGTTCGTCATCGGGGCTCGAACAAACGTGAGCCTTAAGGCCATCCAGATCCTCGTGGCCTGACACACGCAGGGTCAAAGAGATCGTTTGTAGCGGTCGATGACATCGTCAGCGGATACGACCGGTTCTTGTAGGATAACTTCAAGTACGCTCCAGAACGGCACCTCGGCCTCGTCAGAGTCGACGAGGCTGAAGCGATCCTGACAAAGGAGCGATGAGCAAGAAGACAGGACGATGCTCATCTGGTGCCTTCTCGACAAATTGGCTGATGGAATCTCGAGGTCAAGGCGCAAGGCGGTCCCTCGTCAGAGAATATTCTGCCAAATCGGGCCAGCAATCGTCCCAATATGGGCGAGATGTTCCCGCGCCCGTCACGGTAGATATAACAAGCCAGGCTATCTCCTAATCGGACATCGTAAACCGTATGACACTCAACATCATGTCATGATCAATGTCCAACCCTCTGACCCCCTATAAATCCCCCCCTATAAATCCGGTTCAAGAACGACAATAGGCACCCCAGTCGCTCACCACCGTCTACCGTTCATCCTCCGAAATGGCCCCCAAGGTTGCTATCGTCATCTACACGCTCTACGGCCATGTTGCCAAGCGTAAGCACACACATTCGCTGGACGATGGACGCGCAATGCTAATTTAGGGGAACCTAACAGTCGCCGAGACTGTCAAGGCCGGCGTCGAGGCTGCTGGCGGTTCCGCTCAGATCTTCCAGTACGCTGCGAGCATGCAAAATATCAAACACCTTCACTGATGCGCTTACGCCTTACAGGGTCCCTGAGACTCTCCCCCAGGAGATACTGACTCTTATGCACGCTCCGGCCAAGCCCGACTACGAGGTCATCACCCCCGACAAACTCGCCACCTTCGACGCGTTCCTGTTCGGAATCCCCACTCGTTACGGTAACTTCCCCGGGCAGTGGAAGGCATTCTGGGACGCCACCGGCCAGCTCTGGGCGCAGGGCAAGCTCGCGGGCAAGTTCGCGGGCGTGTTCGTCTCCACCTCTTCCCCCGGTGGTGGACAGGAGTCGACGGCCATCGGTAAGTCTGATCGCACAATTTTCTGGTTTCACGTTGCGCCCCGTGATTACAGCAAGCATAGATGACTGACGCTGTCATCTCCAGCCGCCATGTCGACCCTCGCCCATCACGGCCTGATCTACGTGCCCCTTGGTTACAAGTACACCTTCGCGCAGCTCACCAACCTCTCCGAGGTTCACGGCGGCTCCCCTTGGGGCGCTGGCACTTTCTCGGGCGGAGACGGCTCGCGTCAGCCTACCCCCCTCGAGCTGGAGATTGCGCAGATCCAGGGCAAGACCTTCTACGAGCTCGTCTCCAAGGTTCAGTTTTAGAGCATCGACGTAACGTCGTTTCGCTAGACGGACTGGGATTCCGAACCCTGTAGACATCAATTTTGTCGTGTATCAAATAAACCTTGTGGACTATACGGGGAGCTTCGATTGCGCGATGAGTGTTCAGAGTTGCGCTGCATGAACCTGACACGTCTTGGCGTGAAATGGACGTTTTCCGGCGATAATTCTCGCAACCAATCAAGGCAAAAAGCATGCGTGAAGCGTACAGGCAACAATGGGTGTATTACGCACTGAGGAAGAGGTTCATCATATTGATTGCAAGCATAACTGAACACGACATACGGGCAAACGTGCCGATCTCCGGTATTCGTACACTAGGTGAGAAAGCCCTTCTTACTTCTTCTTCTTCGCGGGTTTCTTCTTCTTGGTGCCGCCTCCCGCCGGTGCACCACCCGCACCTGGGGCTGCGCTGGACGCTGCTGCTGCGGCCAGGACCGGCGTCCCTTCCCTCTCCGTCTCCGCTGCACCCGGTGCCGACGTCGTCGGCGCGGGTTGATGTCGGACGTTCTGCATCTTGGTCATGAGAGACAGATTGAGGGCCTCGAAACGGTTGAGGAAGATGGAGGATTGCGTTTTGAACTTGATGCACTGTCATCGGAGCGATCGGACGTTGAGTGCAATGATGTGAGGACGGTATGAGGGTAACATACCGATGTGTCATCGGTGATCTTGAGGACAAGCCTGCCCTCCAACGCCCTCCATTTTACACAGTAGCGCGCCTGCCAGAACGCTTGGTATGAGCGAGATCAAAAGCCGCGCATAACGAGGACATAGGCGTTGACCAAGAAAGCGTACTTTTTCAGGAGATTTGGTGTAGAGCTCTTCAGCGGCTTCTTGGAACTGGTGCCAGGACGAGATGTACACCATCCTCCCGGACGATCAGTATGGTCACTATCGCCAGTCAGTGGTGAAGGCACGCGGCCGCTGTGGCGCGCTTTGGCGAGGGACAAGGGACGGGAATAGACGGGGGTCCGGGCGGTTCCCCGCACGAGTGGCGGACCCCTGTAGTTGTTCTCATGACCATGTCGTCAGTATGGTCCGCGGTCGGTTCTCGTCGGGTTTTGTCTGCACGTCCTCTTCCGGTCTTTACTCGCCTATTTTTCTTGTTCTAAAGGGTAGGCTTTGTCAACATGTCGACTCCCCCTGCACAAAGGAAACGTGGGTTCAAGGTTAAGAGCGTCTGTCCAGAGAGACGCGGCTGAACGATTGTGTGGGGTTAGCTCTGCCGTTCATTGCAAACTTCACCGCCGGCGCCATCGCTGGTATCTCTGAGATCTTGACCTTCTATCCTCTCGGTGCACCATTTTCTAATAATCGATCGAGGTGCATGTTGCTGACACCGATATTATATAGATGTGGTATGTACTACACGTGCGAACGTCGGCTATGCTCAGACAACCCGGCGCGTAGGTCAAAACGCGACTGCAACTCGAGAAAGGCAAGGCGCAGCATGGGCTGGTAGGAACCTTCAAGACGATCATTAAGGAGGAGGGGTATGCAAATGTCGCATCTTCTCGGTCACACGGCTCTGATTTCGCTATGTTTCTCCAGTGTCGGTCGGCTTTATCGAGGTACATCCATCTTCATGCCATGGACACACTCATCTGTACTCATCTACGACGCGTCCAGGTCTTGTCCCTCCGCTGCTCATGGAGGCCCCCAAGCGCGCGACCAAATTGTGCGTCCCTTGCCCAACCCGCATCAATTCCGCAAACACCCGCGTCGAGTTACTCACGCTCGTGATTCTTGTCTAGTGCCGCGAACGACTTTTGGGGAAAGACGTACCTGCAACTCACCGGTGGCACCAAAATGACGCAGAGCCTGTCGGTGCTCACCGGGTGTACTGCGGGCGCGACGGAAAGTTTCGTCGTGGTGCCGTTCGAGCTCGTAAAAATCCGGTATGCCTGCTCTCAATGTGTGTTTGAACGAGGGGCTTACTGTACTGGGATGGCGGTATGATGAAGGTTGCAGGACAAGAGCAGTACGTACGCGGGTCCTTGGGACGTTGTGAGGCAAATCGTCAAGGCAGAAGGCCCGTTAGGTCTGTATGCTGGTATGGAAGCGACTTTTTGGAGGTGAATGAGACTTGCTGGTTTGGTGCATGTACTGCGATGATAATGTTCGTTTCAGGCACGTGTGGTGGAACGGAGGGTTTTTCGGTTCGATATATCAAGTAAGGGCGTTGTTGCCCAAGGCAGAGGTACGACCCTCGTCCTCGTAAAGCATAGAGAACACACTGACCGCGGGACCGTGCAGAGCAAATCGGGCGAGATGCTGCACAACTTCGCATCAGGTTCAGTAGGCGGTTTCATTGGCACCGTCATCAACACTCCGTGAGTCCTTCCGAACTCGTAACTATCTCTATGGTTTAATATAAGCTATGATTCTGCAGGTTTGACGTTGTCAAGTCGCGTATACAAAACACTAGGAAGGTTCCGGGCGTTACCCCCAAGTATAACTGGACATACCCTGCGTACGTCTCCTTGCCCCTCTTTCGTCCTCTGCGTCCTTCTCGTTCTCATGACGCTTACGTACTTTTGCCCACTCGCGCAGATTGGTGACCGTGTTCAGAGAGGAGGGCTTCGCGGCGCTTTACAAGGGTTTCGTACCCAAAGTCCTTCGGCTCGGTCCTGGTGGTGGTGTACTCCTTCTCGTGGTGGAGGCTACACTTGTCATTTTCCGTCAAGGTGAGCTGATTATCATCACCGAATTTGGTCGTTCCCCTTATTCCCCTCGCCTCAGCTCTGGGTCCTCCTTATGTATAGACGGGTGTTTCACCAATCCATAACGGACGCATGTTGGTGATATGTCGACGAGGGCTAGATATCGTAGAAATACATAGGATGAATGGTTGCAGGCTATATGAACTAATGTATTCATATCGCTTCAACATTTGGTGCATAAATCTTTGCAAACACACAAACTCTGATTGGGTCGGAGCGAGCGCTGGAGGCGCTAGGTTTTTTCCCTGCTCACGTGCAGCATCCAATGTTTCGGCACGTCGCGCGGGGCGCGGCGCGACACGGTTGTGGGCGGCGTCCATGGACCATAACGCATCTTCTATCGAGGACAGGACAGCGCCCGACGCGCCTCAAGCGGGGCGTCATCTTGACCTCATCCTGTTTCAATATGATGAACACCGGTGCTGCGCGCGCTCTCAATCGCATGCCTCGGTCGCTCGTTCGGTGGTAATTATCAGTCATAACGTTGACCTCACATTGACGGCGCTGAGTGCTCGAAGAGCACTTAATATCTACCGACACGATATCATAGTTCCACTCAGGTCAAGATTTCGACATAGTTTCGTTCCAATTCATGACCGAAAACTCGCAAGGTGAATAAATAAAAGAATTTGCCGAGATCTCACGCGAAGACAGCACCCACCATAGGGATTTCTCTGGAAAAACGTGAAAAGACTTGCGAACCTTCGCCGCCATCGGACGATATAGCAAACCTCGGATTTCAGCATGTTGACTTCCACCCCAAAAGATCGGTTCACATTACGGTGTGAAGGAACGTTTTTCACCTAGAAGGCATTTATTGTGCGTATCGTATCCTGCTACCCAGCCCAGGCACGCGGTGGAGTTCTTAACGTCACTCAGATACAGCTCCCCCCGCAACTAGGCGCGGTCTCGCACCTGATAGCACCCGTTGGAGGTGCAAAGTGAGTTCGACATGTGCTTTCCCCTTAACTTACGCGGTGTTTCGTCTCTATTTCCGAACGCATGTACTTATGCATCTGTCTGGCTCATCTCGTCAGATCCATGGATCTCATGCCGTACGCAGTGCCTCATCATGCGGTGCGGGGTACCGAGTATCCGCGCGCACAACTCGGATGGGGCGCGAGCTAAGGTAAATGGCTGCGAGACGCAGCTCCGTCCGCCGTTGCCACTGTCTTCTCTTCGGGTCTCGCATGACTGAACTCGGCCTCAGTTCGGACCGCTTTGTGTTGCAGACGGCGTTGTGCTGATACTTCCCCTTTTTGAACGCAGCTTCTCGTCATGCGACATGGCACCCCACCGATGCATGTCTGCCGAATCTCCGCAATCCGCGGCTCGGTAAATAGAATCCTCTCGTATCGTGCCGGACGGATGCAAGCTCGTTCTGCTATCAATCCGGATGGACGTTCCATACCGGCACATCATCATGTTTTCGCCCGCTTCTCCGTCCATATCACACGTGAAGCTCATCGAACCCGACACGAAAATGAGTTGAGCCGGTTCTCTCGACGCTCGACTCACGTACGCCATCATCAACCTTGTGCCGGACGAATTCTCTTCCATGTCGGTTGGAAGCGGATTATATCTGCGAACCGGCAGGGTCACCTCGGACTCCTGCGTTGAATGGCTACCTCTGGCGCTGGGCCCCGGCCATAGCGAAATTATACGCTGCCCGCTCTGCACGCCCGCCCCTGCACACTGTCCATTCTTAAGATCGCCCGGTAACACCGCAGCTTCTGTACCCAAGCTGTCGCTGGTGCGTGGCTCGAGTGGCTCGTGGCCTTCACAGCCTTTCACATACCTCCAGGCCGCGCCGGCATGGCATTTTCGCTCAGTATATGGTCACCACCCGGTACTGGTCGACGCCCGGTGACCTCAAGGTATTGTGCTTATTCCAGGAAATAATCTATCTCTACGTAATACGCATGTCGTAGAACTTCAAGCGATACCATGGTGTCAGTAGTGACGGGTATTTGTAATGACAAGGTATGGCTCAAAACTGTACGCAGCGTGTGCTAAGCCACAGCTCACCTTTCTGTCGTTCTCAGTGGAAGTGTTTTCACAGAGTCGAAAGAGAACTTGAACACGCGGCGTACACAATTTGCCGTTCGTGCCCGCATGATCTGAGACAGAGGCAATGCGTTAAAGACCAATCAATGCAACTTGTCTGGTCCCGGGTACATATGTTTCCTCGAGCTGACCGAAGTCTATATGCTTGATAGGACACAATTTCAACGGTCTCACGGCGACGATGTCTCACCAACTCTATACTATAAAGCTTCTTACTCTGATCACTTTCCCGGGAAATTCAGTCCTCTCACGAGATACTTATACCCATGTCCCAAGCCGTGCCTCCGGAGCTGTATACTATCCGACACTCGTGAGTGTTTCTATACATAATGCCGCATGAACATCGGGTCATACGCGTGCGCTCTCTCGCATTGTCCATGCCTAAAACGCGGTGCTACCGTGGGACCGCATACGGCGTGAGGATTTCACCCCCTCACCTCCGTGGCACAGAGACAGGGAAGACGAAGGGCAACTGGAGATACGGCATTGCTCTCATTTCATCAGCGCTCACCACTAGGATAAGGATAGCCGTGGTCGGTGTTCTTCACGTCCGAAATGTCGCTTCACCTTCTAATCTCGGGTTCAGGGTGAACAGGGTGTCTACAGTTTCACTACGGCCTCAGTACCGGGACAAAGCGCCTTGTTCCAGACGTGGTAATAGCATGCGCTGATCCGTGTCTCATTACGAACACCACACCGAGAAGACGCACGTCACCAGAACCCGTTTTTGCGGTGAATTTCTCACTCCTGAATAGGACGTGCTAACCTTGCAGGTGCGAACTTCAATCTCAATATTTCTCTGATACACCGTATATACTAGCTCGATGCTGCGAAAGGGGACTCTTGGCATCTCAAGTTATTGACAACTGTATTCGATAGGATTAATTGATTCAGAGACTGCATGCGAGGGCCCGAACTTCCTCCCGTAACGTGTGATCATGCGCTGCCGACGTTCGCCACCATGCTCGGCAGGCAGCCGATATAGATTCTTCTCGATGAGTGAACTGATCTACGAGTCCGCTGCGCCTCATGACGGACATAAAGGTGGCGGCTTCGTTTGTGATATGAGCGTCCATGCGACCATACATTCCCACGTTCGGTTCTTTCTCGCGCACCTAACGCAGCGTCGCGATGAAGGATGCTTTCTGGGACTTACTGCCTCTTGTCCTGGCCAACCTGCATGACGAATATCATTCTCTTTGCATGTGCTCGCGAGTGAGCAAGGCATTCTCTGCAAATGCAGCATGCATGCTGTACTCGAGAGTGGTTTTCAGCCCGGCGCCAGCTGGCGTCACTCTTAGTTTACGACGCGATAAAGATGAATTCACGGTACGCATGGATGCCGTGATGCTTAATGTTGCAGGGCATTGACTCCGAAATTCAGCGATCTAGCGTCTTCAACTCCGCACGTTTGCCAAAGAACGCTTCTTATGTCCGGACATTGGAAATCTCAGGTACGTTCTGTTCATCACTTGGACGGCACGGTATTCAATTGTACGAGCAGGTAATCTTCAGACGCGACCTCCTCCATTCTATGAGCTGGAAAGAGTACTGAGTGACGCTTTCCCGCTGTTCGTGAACCTGGAGGAAGTGTTTTTCTTACCGTCGGCATTCCATGTGGACGTTTTCTGCGGTGCCCTGGTAACTCTGCCCAACATGAGAAATCTCCGGAGACTTTCTGTCAACTCCTCATGCACGAAGGAGACTTATGTCGCATCCCTAGTGAAGATAACGGGCTTGCATTACCTGACGATTCAGGACCCCTCGCGTGCCGTGCTCCAGGAACTACCCGAGTGGTTGCGCAGTATGCAGGGCACTCTTACTGAGCTGCATTTGACGGTACGTACAGAGCTCACAGGGACCTATTACATCGGCTCGCTGCCTGCTTAACTTGGACCAAGGGCAACTGTGGATCCGTCACCCCGGGCGTACTGCGCATGATTCTCCCCCACATCAGGCTGATCACATCGTTCTCTCTCGGTGTCTCATTCTCGTTGGCAAGCAGCGACGTATTCGCGACATTGGGCGGACTGAAAGAGCTGGTATCAGTGCAATTGCATTATTATTTGGTGCGCTGAGCATTCTCTCTCGCCTCGTGGCCGTCGCGGTCAGGGACTGATTTACCCAACGTTGTTTGCAGCAACTTCGTCTTCCGGACGGGGCGTTGCAGCTACCACAGTTGAAGACGCTGATAGTTCAACACGTCGCTCTCTCGGACCAATCTAACTTCGACAAGCTTGACGAATACATCACTCGCCTCGTCAGTTCGACGGTCTCTCTTAAAACGCTCTCAATAAGCTATGATCACGATTACATGGACTACGAAACCTGCGACGAACCGCATCACGATGTATTAGTCGAATATCTCGCGGAAAATCATACAAGCCTCCAACATCTACATATTTGCAGCGGGTCTTTTGACTTCTATGACCCATTGGCAAAGGACATGCTCGAACGCTGCGAGGCTCTCGAGTCTCTGGCGGTGTGGGTTGACTTCAGAGATCTGGTTCGTCGTTTTCCGCTGCTCAGCGTCCCTGTAGGCTAGGGGTTGATATTTTCGTAGGATATGTTTCCCAGTATGCTGGAGCCACTAAGATATCTTCGTGAATTGCGCATCAAGGTTGTGCCTGATGCAGATTTGTCAGACGATGATGAGAGGCCATACTCCGAGGAGACAATTGCACTCGGTATCGCTCGCGGAGTGCCGCAAATTCACTGCTTACAGGTGAACACTAATCACTGGCATGTAAGCTGTGAATCTCTTACTCTGCACGCTCTGTCTCAATCTCGTCGCAGGCGAACCGCACCATTTCGACCGAGGTTGAGTTGGAATCGGTGGAGAAGAGGGTGCTTCCGTGGCGAAGACAGTAGATATGCTCAAATATATAACGAGTTGGGCTGATAAAGATGCAGTTATCGCTCTATCTCCAACTATGTTAGCTGGCCAGGAACTAGTCAGGGAGGTATTATTAGTCGGAGGCCTTCCGTCCTGGGTTATGGCTATGGCGAGCCTCCGCTTCAGACTCCGACTCCGGTTCAGGCACAGCTATTCCACGTGATCTCTTGCGGTTACTCCTGCTCGCCGAGCGCCCTCTGAGTCTCCTGCCTGCGTTCAGCCGATAGCTTCTCGCCTAGCTGACACTGTACACGCTGACGACACGTTAAATCCTACCCGCGGCGTTTAAAATCCAAAATATTCAGCATGGACGTCCCAAAGACCAACAAGTCAGTGTAGCTGGCGACTCGAGAATGAACCATCAACGCTTACCGTGTCGCGTCAGGAGACGCAAGATCACGGACAAGTCCGTACCGCAATCCTTGCTGAACAACCCGGCATTTGCGGAGGACTCTAAGATGTATCAAGACTTGGCCGAGATGGAGCGCCGGCTTGATTGGACCGTGTCGAGGAAGAAGGTCGAGGTCCAGGATGCGCTGGGGCGGACTATGACGGTGCGTACTTTCTTGAATCACCCGTCCTATATGATCATGCGTGATATGTGAATGATAATTGAGCTATAGATAAACCGCACGCTGCGGCTGTTCTTATCGCATACGGTGTCAGGTCAGACATGGCAGACTGGCGTGGATGCCCCTACACCAAACTTCGAGACCGGAGAAGGCATACCTGCTTGGCAATTCAAATTGGAAGGTCGGTTGTTGGAGGTACGTTTGGGCTGCCACTGTGATTGATTCAGCAGCTCATGTCGACATGAATCACAGATACCCGGCGTAAAGAGCAAGCACCAGCCACCGCCCCGCAAGTTCACTACATTCATCAAACACCTCATAATTGAGCTCGAACGGGACCCCAGTGTCTATCCAGATGGTAACATAGTCGAAGTCCGTACAAGCCAGAATGTCTCAACGGCACGCTGACGAGGTGATGCGGATTAGTGGCACCGTCAAGCGAACAACGTGAACAATCCCCAGGCTCAGCTCGATGGCTTTACTATACGGCGAACCGGCGATCAGCCGACGAGAATCAGGGTCGTGCTTCATTTGACACAGGAGCCGGAGGTGTTCAAGGTGCACCCGGAACTCGGTGCGGTTTCGACATCCTTATCTTCCGAAGGGCATTGATGCTTACTACTCGTCATATAGGCGATATCTTGGGTATCAAGGAAGAATCTCGTGTCGGCGTGTTGCAGACGCTTTGGAACTACATCAAGATACAGGGATTGCAAGACAAAGTCGACCGTAGGATGATCAGGGCAGATGATAAGCTGAAACCGGTTCGTCCGACGCCCGCTCGCTGTTGCCTCGCCTCAAATCTGATAGCTTCACGCAGATTTTCGGTGCAGATACAGTGCCATTCCAGCAGCTCCCCGAGATAGCTATGCGGTTCCTCCTTCCGGCGGATCCCATCATCCTGCACTACACGCTGAACCCGAGCGTGCTACCTCCTGAAAAGCCTCAGGTGAACATTAGCATCTGACTATTGTCGCGACGGCTCGTTAATATGTACCGCTTTTCATAGGCTTGGGATGTAGAGGTGAAGACTGACGACGTCGGCCTCAAAAGTCGCATGAATCATGTCTTGGTAGGATTGAGCACTGAGAGCGCCAAAGACCTACAGAAACTCGACGACGAGGTGCGGCAGACACGTCCTAATCGTTCCTTCTTTGCCATATCGCCCGGATTGAATATTGGAGGCTGATGCCTTCCTACCTTTCGACAGATTGCCTTGCACGCGCAATCATTACACAACTCCCACATCAAGCGAACGTTCTTGCACCAGTTCGCTCGTGACCCCGCCGCGTTTATCCAGCGCTGGATTGAGTCGCAGTCCAAGGATCTTGAGAGCATGCTAGGCAGCGGACCCACAGAAGGTAACATCCACTGCTTCTCCCACAGCGTCGTTGGAGATCGCATAAACTAATTGACGACGCAGGTTCAACTGTACGTCAAGAAGACCTGAGGCGAAGCGAATTTTTCAGGTTGCCATGGGTGGAGGAGGCGGTTGCTATCCAGGAGGGACATCGTTTGGCAACAAAATCGTGATAGAGTATTCTTGTTCTCGTATGGCAGAGGTTTCTTGTATTGTCTCACTAGTTTTTGCATGCGCATGCTCGTATATCCAGTACGTCAGGTTGGTGATAGCCTCATGGCCGGTGCACTCCTGTCCAAAAAGCTACGTCGAAAACACGCAAAAGCAACCAAACACGTTTCTTTGCCCCTTCGCAGCCGTCACCGAGCTACCCGATAGGATCTCGCTTGGAGTTTGATCATATCGAACCATCGAACCACCTGGTGAAATGCGGGACCTGATGGCGTGGCGCTGGGCCGCTGGCCTGAGCACGTCTCCCACCTTCGTTCTACTCGCCAACATTCAAGGCGTATGATATGGCGAGCAAGCAAGTACGTTATCGTTCTTACATGGGTGTTGCGAAGGGTTATTGAAGTATTGCTGCGATTTGCTTGGGCTACTAGTTGGGCAAGTTACGACAGGTACGTGGAAGTTGAGCCTTGTAAGAGGACCGGGACGCTGACTCTTCTTGCATTGACTCTCAGTGGGCGGGCGAGGTCATCTCATCGAGGGAGAAAACGGTCGCGACGGATGAGTTCAAAGAGCTCGAGCACGATGTGGAGTTACGCAGGGAGAGTTTGATGCGGTGAGCTGATCACCACCTTGCCGAACGTCGAGCAGGGCTGATCGAAAGGGATAGGCTCCATATCGCAGCAGAAGACTTCAAGCATTCGCTCGCGAAGAAGAAAGATTCGGATGCTATGGACGCTGGGGAAAAGATCACAAGGATTGATGCGCTCGGTATCGTCATGATCAAGAATGGCGAGGAATACGGCGAAGAGTCTGGATACGGCACGTCTGGCTTGCGCTCGCGCTCTATCGCGGAGTTAAATGAAAGGCTCTTCATGCAGGGTCGGCGTTGATCAAGCTTGGTCGAGCACATTGCAAAATTGCGACTCTGCAAGAAGCATTCGCGCTCACATTGCAGGACACGTTTCTTTCCGCCATGCAACGATACGGCGAGGATATCAAGGCTTACGATGTCCAAAGGAAGAAGCTGGACAGTCGCAGGCAAGTGACCGGACGTCAATACGCTTGTATGGGTGATTCTTAGTCGAGTGCAGGCTGAGCTACGATGCTGCCGTGAGCAAGGTGGAACATCTGAAGAAGAACAAGAAAACTAAGGAGAAAGACTTGCAGGATGCAGAGGAGGAACTCGAGATGGCCAAACAGCGTTTGTGAGCCCCGAACGGCCATCACGATGTCTCGTGGCTTACCATATACGTCTGCAGTGAGGAAACCTCCGAAGACGTCCATGCAAGGATGTACGCGATTCAAGAGAATGAACTGAGCCAGTTGAAAGATCTCGGTTCGTTCCTTGACGCGGAACTTAGCTTCGTCAATCAGTACGCAGAAATTTTGCGCGACGTTAAGTCTGACTGGGTCGATGAGTGTGTCTTGCTCTAACAGTGGGACATCAGCCCGTATACTGACCAGGTGCATCCAGGCACGACCTCAGTAAGCGACCCAGACCCCATGGCCCCACTCACTCCTTCACGCGAGAGGAAGATGACCTGAAGAGGTTCGGGTCGGTCAAATCGACGAAGTCTACTCGCCATCGCTCTACCCCGCCCTCAGATGCCGAGACCGAGTCGGATAACGCAGATGTCGGTCGCAAATCTGTAAGCCGCAAACCGTCGATGGCGCGCCGTAAATCGAACATGTCTATGAAGAGTCGCCAATCGGAGAAGGAGAAGGACGAGAGCCGTTCGCATTCGCGTACTCCTTCAAAGTCTGGACGCAAGCGTACGGACAGTTCCGCTACAGCGAATGGCAATTCTTCCACTGCGCAGGCTGAACATGAGGCTGCGAGTTCCAAGAGGCGTAGTATTGCGGGGTGGATGAGCTCCATCGGACGTACCAAAGCGAAGGATTCATTCTCTACTCTCCAGGGCCAACATCCAGATGACGCGAGCGAGGACGAGGACGAGGACGAAGCGCCGAAGCGTCCCCCAAGCTCGCTGTCGAACAAGTCGTCCAAATCTGCAAAGAGCAAATCTAAGACAAGCGACTCCCCCCGTATTGCCTCTCGCTCTCTCCTACAGAAGCGGGTGAAGGCCTTGTACGATTTCTCGGGGTCATCGGACGAGCTCAGCTTCAGGGTCGGGGACGAGATCGTCGTGCTGAACGAGGTGCTAGAAGAATGGTGGATGGGCGAGATGGACGGAAAGACGGGCCTATTCCCATCCACATATACGGAGGTCATTCAGGCACCGACGTCGTCGAAGGCGCCGCCTCTGCCAAGGCGCCCTAGGGCGAGTTCCAGACCACCTACTCTCGCTTCCACACCTCGTTTCAATGCCACGCATCCTGCAGACACGGACAGCTACCTCACGAGCGACGCAGACGATGATCATCCCTTCGGCGACCACATGCTGGTCAGTCACGCCAGGACGCCTGTTTACAACACCTTCGGCGATGCCGACAGCGCTCTCAGTAGCGCCGCGGAGGACGGAGAAGAGGAGGAACGAGGATTGATGAAGAAGCATGATAGTCCATGGGCCGAATCGGAATCTACGATCAGTCGTAAGACCCCTGCCCCACGGATTCCTCTGCGCCGAGGAACGGAGGTCGGCAGCTCGAACAGCCTGGGGAAGAAGGCACCACCTCCACCCCCGCCACGCCGGGCCAACTCCAGTTTCCAATCCTCGGCCTCGTCTTTATCAGCGACGTCGCAGGAGAAACGAAGCAACACGTTCTTGACGTCACACTCGAGCGCCTCGACGTCCAGCCAATCGTCATTATCTGCCTTAGCCGCTGCCACCAGTGGGGGACATGCTGAATCGCCGTTCGGTGAAACTGTGGGTTCATGGTCAGGCCCATGTAAGGATTTCAAGCAAAACCCGTTCAAGCCTCGCGGCATGTGCAGCAACTGTTTCCAGATGCACGAATGATGTCTGCCATCCTTCATATACCCTGATATTGTCTCATACCGGAACTCACCTACCATCTTACGACTATATATTCAACACGATGTACCATATGCATAGATTGGACAGACAACTCAGGAGAACTTGCAACGTACAATCGACGGGCCTTTACCGAAACAAAGCCGTCCCGCGCTCCTACAGTGGGTCACCGGTCGTTTAGACGCCAAATCTTGTGCTGCCTCCTGACTCCCTCACCCAATACCTTCCCTCCCAAGAACTTGTCGCGTCAAAGATATATGCCTTAAAATACCCTATGAATTTTTTCGAGTCAGTATTCTTCTTCAAAAAAAACTCCAGGAGCCATGGAAAGCGTGGGAATGATTTTGACCGTTATTACTCGTTTAGACAGGGTCCCACGGTCACTTTCCCTTGATAACGGATGTTACTGCGGTAATGTGGGAAACAGATGGCACTGCCACTTAGTGCAGCTTGCCAGGCCATGAGAAGAATGCAACACCATCCCTGCAATGAAGAGAAATCCAGTGGACACAGGAACAAGCACAGTATCACTTGGAATCCCAGACAGTCACCCAGTCCGAGTTTTATATTGATAGAGCTAGTTTTCATGGCACAAGAGATGGAGGAAAATTGGTGTCACATAGTCACAGCCTTGTTTGCGATTTTTCATGTTTGGGATAGAAACCCTACTGCTCTAAAAACTACACAGAGACGTCAAAATATACTACTTCCACCTCCATAAAAAGTTTGAGGAGCAACGGAACAGTGAATGTTGAGAAAAAGGCCACTGTCTAAAGGAGAGGTGGTGTCTAGAAGACCGGTGACCCACTGTACCTGGTGCCTGCCGATTCCCGAATGCGACAGCCAGTCCCGTGACTGCTCGGCACCGTCGTGTGACGCAGCGCGTGAGTCACGCACAATGGGCAAATGAGCGCGTCGGCGCGTCTCTTTCCCACGCTGCGTGTCTCCAACCCCTATTCCACCCCCACGACGATGCGCGTTGGGCGGTCCGTTCGGCAGGACACCATCGCCTGCGCTCGGCACTCAAAAAATCAGGAGAGTAGTCTTATATCCGTTGAGAACCTCCTTCAAATTTTGCAACATGCCGCCATAGCAGAAGACACCAACAATCCGTGTGGCGTTCGTCACCGAGTAGAGGATCCAACGCCGGTGGGAACGAAACGTGCCCGTTCGCCTGATGATGAACACCAAGAACCTCCGACCAAACGCCAGAAACCTTCCGAGCCAAGCTTGGACGGGTCGTTGACGCCAGAACCTGAAGACACAGAGCGGCATCCAGAGCCAGAACCGGAACCGGCCCGGTTTCCTGTGTGGCGTAACACGTTCTCCGTCCAGAGCCTTCTCTGCCTTCCCGAGCAACAAAAGCTGCCAGAAACACAGAAACGGACTCGAGCCTCCGCACGCAAATCCCAAGCCGCTGCTGCCGCTGTCAGCTGCTGCGAGCGGGAGACAAAATTGCGCGACTGGCTCGTGGAGCACTCACGGGATGTGCCGACTCGTTATGACCTCGGACCTGTCGTTTTCGCCGTCAAGGAAGACGGCTCCGGGCTCTCTGCAAATACCGAGGACGAAGAAGTTCGCCACATTGTCGATCTCGACAACCTAGAAGAAGACCCCACGTTTGACCCGGACGCGTATGGGCTCAGACCCTCTAACAAAGCTGTTGGCGGCCTCCTCGGCGAGCTGAGCAAGGCCATCAAGACTCACCGGGCTGAGCGAGCAGGCCGTTTCTACCTTGTCGTCCCTCCTTCTCTTGCCTCGTCGAATGAGGACAATACCTTGCAGTTCGAACTTGAGGTGGAGGTTATCCTGTCCCTCATTCCCGATGCGATCCCGCCGGACAGGAACGCTTACCGAGTACGGCCTATGGACATCGACGAGCCCATGCGGCCCTTTGTCACCCGTTTCTTCCATAAACCGGGTCGCCCCGCAGCCTACGATGATCGAACGAGCATCTCGTTCTTCTACTCGATCCTCGGCGCCGCTCCGCCGCTCGCCAAACTCGAGCTCGAAGAGTCTCTTCAGCCGCCTGCGCTTTTACCTACGCTTCTACCTTTTCAGCGTCGCAGCGTCGCCTGGCTCCTTTCCCGCGAAGGCAAAGCTCTCGCGGCCGACGGATCCATCGTCGAGAGCGTTAACGACGACTCCCAGTTACCCCTCTTTTGGTCAATGCTTGACTCCCCTGCAGGACCGGTCTACGCCAACCGTATCACCGGGGAGCTTCTTACCTCTCGGCCTGAGTACACGCCGTGCCTCGGCGGGATGCTTGCGGAAGAGCCCGGCCTCGGCAAGACGCTCGAGAGCATCGCGCTCGTGCTGCTCAACCCGGCACCTCCGGAGCGGACGCCCGAGGTGGGCTACTGGGACGAGGATGCGCGCTTGGAGGTGAAAGAAGTGCGGACGACGCTGATCGTGACGCCGCCGTCGCTTGCCCAGCAGTGGATCGATGAGATCAAGAGGCACGCGCCGTCGCTCAAGGTTATGATGTACGAGGGATGGACGCACAAACCTACCATCGTCAACGATCCGGATGCTGTCGTCGAGACTGAGAAGAAGGGGAAGAAGGGGAAGAAGCCGGCGAAGGCAGCTAAGAAGGGGAAAGGCAAGGGCAAAGCTGCCGCCGCCGAACCCGTGGAGGATAGCCAGGCCGAGGGCTCATCGAAGACCGGTTTAGCTTCTGAGGGCTTCATCAACCTTGATGCGAGCGAGGACGAGCTTAAGGAATGGTGCCATTTCGCACACAAGTTCGACGTTGTGATCACGACGTACCCCGTCTTCCAGAAAGACCTTAACGTTGCACAGGCCCCGTACGAGCGTCCTCGGCGCATCACCGCGAGTTACGGCGAGTATGAGCAGCCCGAACGCCCAAGGAGTCCGCTCGTCAAGTGTGAGTGGTACCGCGTCCTCATGGATGAAGTCCAGATGATTGGCGGAGGGAGGGCAGAGTACGTCGCTTGACCGTTCATAGCTATGCTATCTGTGACTCATGCTCATCTTCTAGGGAAATGGTGTCCCTCATCCCTCGTCGGTCCTCATGGGCTGTATCAGGTACCCCTGCGCGCTCGCGCGTTGGCGATCTGATGCATTCGCTAAGGTATGGTCACTACATACCGTTCAACACGTTCGCCATGCTGATCTAGCATTTTATAGGTTCCTCCGCGTCCCGGAAGTATCATCTAAGCAGGTGTGGAACCGATTGCTGAAGCCGGGATATGTCAACGATTTCGTCACGCTCTTCCGCAAATACGCGATCAGGTTAGTTACCTTGCTTTATTGCCGAACCACCTTGGAGATCATTGACCGACTTCAACGTCTACAGGACAACGAAGTCAAGCGTGAAGAACGAGCTGACTATACCACAGCAGACTCGATACCTTGTCCCGATCAACCTTGGATCCATCGAGCAACATGTCAGTAATTCTCGTGAGACACTTATCGTATCCGAAAGTGACGACCCACTCCCAGGTCTATGATCAGAATTACCAAGAAGCCCTTGACGCATTGGGATTCGATGCCCGCGGCGTTGCGCTTGCCGAAGGCTGGGAGGTCGACGCGACCCTTCTCCGGACGTGGCTCCGTAAGTTGCGTGGGATAGCCACGCATCCGCAAGTTGGTCAGCTGCACGTCGTTGGCGACAAGTTGAACCAGCCTGGCGTCCTGAAGACCATGACGGAGGTCTTGGAGGTACGGATCTTATTTTGGCGTTAGCTGCAGCCTTGGGGTCTAACGAAGATGTAGAATATGCGCGATCTCAATTGGCGGGAAACCATGGATGAGCGCAAAAAGAAGGCACGTTTGAGCGCTATCGGCGACTCATCTCGTTCAGCAATGACTTTAGTGATAGGTCGATACAGCCGTTCGCTATGCGCGGCTCATCCAAGAAGCAGACAACCGACAGCGGTACCAGACCGCCCTCGAAACATTGGTGCAGGCTGAGCAGGATGCAAAGGCACTCGTCGACGACATAGAAGCTGCCATATCCCAGCACGATGCCGCAGGGGAAAAACTCAAGCAGGAGGCCGCGGCTTTGAGGGAGGTTCGCGGACAGAAACTCCCGGAGGAGCCGAGTAAAAAGGGCAAAGGCAAGGGCAAAGACAGGGACAGGGAACATGAAACAGAGTCCGAAATCGACGGCTCGATATACGAAGGCCTCCCGAAGACGCCAGCAGGCGAGGCGCACGCCGCCAAACGTCGAGGCATGGTCGCTAGGCTGAGGGAATGTCGCCTCTCGCTGCATCGCGTCAAATTTTTGCAGGGCGACGTCTACCATATCCTCGGCGAGGCCCAGTCAACGCAGGAAGATGCGGCGTACAAGGCGGCCGAGGAGCTCCGAAAGCTTCTGCTGAAGAGTGAGTGCTGCCCATGCATGCGCAATTACCCTCATCAATGACTCTCCGTTTTCAGCGACCGAAGAGCGCGCTCTAAAAGCTATGGAAGAGCTGGCTGAAGAGGATGACGATATCAGCGAAAAAGATTTGATGCTCGACGTACCGTACTTCGGAAAGGGAGGCATCCGATCTGCGGAGTTGGTGAGTTCGCGCATCTCCGATCCCAGTCTCGTCCCTCATTGATAAATGTCAATCCACAGCTGGAGGAAGGCAATGCGTTGGTTGAAGATGTCCTGAACAAGCAGGCCGCGCTGATGTGGGAGTGGCGGACGAAAATCCGTACGCTGCTGACCCAGAACCTGCTAAGCGGAGACGAGACAACCGGAGAGGAATACAGCAAATCACTCGATACCCAGCGCGAAGTCGAGTGCTACCTCCAAGCTTACTCGAACCTGCTCAGCGATCGCAGAGAGCTGCTGTATAACGAGCGCACCACCCTCGCCGCGCATCAGGGACGAGGAAAGCCGAAGCGCAAGACGAAGGCGGCGCGTCAGGCCGAGGAGGCTCGTGCCGCCCTCCAAACGCTCGAGTCCATGGGACTGCAGGCCGAAGACGAAGCGCTACAGCTCAAGCTCGAGCAAGAACGGGAAGACGTGAAGCTCGCTGCTAATGGCCGAGCACTCAAATCGATCCACATTGAGCTCGGGGGCGTCCTGACGCGTATCACCAGGGACCAGGACCCCGAACAGGTTATCGTGAAGAATGCAATTAACGCCACCCGCCGATTGATGTCCGCCCAGGGTATGTCGTGATTTGTGATCTGTCTCTCCGACTCCGAGCTGACTGCATCGATCGCCCAGAGGAGCTCTTGGGTAAGCTCGACGCGGACCTTGCGGTGTACAGGAGGACGTTCAACGAGCGTATCCTGTAAGCATAGCTTGTTGCTTCTACGGCATGATGCTCATTAATTTCCAATTTGCAGTTACTTCCGACAATTGCAGGAAATATCCGATTCGGTAAGGTTTGCATGTTGAGACACATGTGATGGTTTGCTAACTGCTGGACTTCCTAGGTTGTCGATGTTGAATGGGAAGGGCCGCTGGCCGAAGCTATACAAATATGTCAGGAGGAGCAGATGCGCGCAGACACGAAGGTGAAAGCTGGACGTGCCCGCCAACGTTACCTCGATCACCTGGCGCAGGACCAAGCGTCCGGAGACCGCGATCCGGAAGACAACACGTGCATCCTTTGCAGCTGCGACTTTACGCGAGGTTTTATGACGCATTGGTAAGGTCTCCATGTCCCCGAACCCGGCTCGGATCTGATGCTGACCTTCGCTTGCCCAGTGCGCATATATTCTGCGAGGTAATCCCCCTGTGTGTTGACTGCTTCGCCGCAGATGTCTGACGCGTAGCACGCAGGATTGCATGCAGCTCTGGCTTACTCGGAAAGACAGCAACCAATGCCCTGTTTGTCGGTCCGTCCCTCTCGTACATCGTCCCAAGGCGATAGATAGACTGAAGCTGTTGTGTCATTTATTCGCAGCGTGAGCATCAACGCCTCGGAATTAGAACCCTTCTTGCTTGGAGGGGCGCCCGAGGAGACCTCAGACCCGAAGGCGGATGCGGTTCCGTCGCCGCCCGAACCGGTACCCGTCTCGCGGCGCAAGATCGAGTACAACATGATTGACCCGACGCTGCTGGACGTGATCAACTCGGTTGAGGCGCTGGGGAGCTACGGATCGAAGATCCAGACGCTCGTGCGGCACCTGCACTACGTGCAGCTTACCGATCCGGGAGCGAAGAGGTGAGCGAGCGCCTTACCTTTGAGAATCTGAGGACCCTTATCGCCGTCCTCGACCCCAATTTTTACAGCATCGTATTCTCGGCGTGGGCCGACTCTTTATCCAGTCAGTGCAGCTTCCAGATCTCGCACCGAGGAGAATACTGACGTGTTCGCGGTACTTCAGTCTTGCAGCACGCGTTGAAGCATAATGGCATCCGCTGCCTGCGCATAGACCAGGCGAACGGCAGCAAGACCGCGATGAAGAAGTTCACGACCGACCCGGAGATCCTCGTTCTCCTCTTGCACGGGTAAGCCCTTCTCCCGCCGCCGCCTTCATATCCTCCAGGAAACCGACGCACATGATCGTTGTTGAATCCAGAGAACGCGAAAACGCTGGGCTGAACGTCACCTGCGCGTCGCGCGTGTTCTTGCTTGAGAGTGTCGTGAATCACTCGTTCGAGATCCAAGGTGGGTTCTTGATGTCACAATAGAGCGCGACAACGGGCGTTAATGTGCTATCCATACAGCTATTGCCCGCATCGACCGTATGGGTCAAACCAGGGCTACCGAAGGTGAGCATCTCCCGGACCTTTGCCGCCGGTGCCGCCCCACTGACGCGGTGCTCTCGGCCTCAGTGTATTGCTACTACGCCGAAAGTGCGTACCGATCTCTTTTCCTCCCGCATCTACGACCTTCGATCTGACCATGGTTTTGCAGAGACCGTAGAGAAGAACATCCTCGACCTCGCCGCGCGCCGCGGGCTCTCGCTCTACACGAAGGAAAACGCGCGCGGGACGCTGGACGTGACGCCGCTCGCGAACGCGGCGGTGAAGGAGGCCGAGTCGCTCACGCTCGCCAAGCGGGCGAACAAGCCGAAGGGCGGGCAGAAGGGCGATTTCGTGTTCAGGTGCGTGCTGTCTGCCCTACCTACCCCTTCTATCATCCCCCTGCCCTTTCCTGACGCGATGAACGTAGCGTGGACGACATGCTAGCGATCTTCTTCCCGCATATGTTCGAGGAGATCGAGTTTTTGTTGCCGGAGGAGGACCTGGAGACGCAGTCGCCGACTCGGTCCCAGTCCCAATCACAGTTCCAGTCCCAGTCTCAAGCTGGACCCAGCGGAAGTGGGCAGGGGAACGCGGTTGCGGGACCGTCTAGACTCGGATGAAAGGTATTAAGAGAGGGTCAACGATTATTTACAGTTCATTCTAGACGTTGTTGCTTTTTTCCATAGCTCATTGTTGTTGTGATTGGTGCATCGCTATATCGCTGTTGCTCGGATAGACTCGACATTTGACGCGTGTAGACGTCGGATTTGGCCATTATAATCTCGTTTATCTCTTTAGTATCTCTAGTATGTAGCTAGCTGGATTAATGCATTGGTCTGATTGCTGGAGATGTGGTGTGGTTGACAAAATAAGATACAATGTTGCGCGGGAGCATGTGTCGTTACGCGCGATGTGAGGCTGCGCTAAGGCGCTATGACCCCTCCTGCTTCTTCTTGATCTCGTCCAGTATGCTCTGAAGCACAACTTGTTCAGCACACGGATTTGTAGCAAAGTCTCATAGAAAGAGGGAGTATATGCGTTACCTTGACGCCCTCGCTCTCCCCGACGACGGCCTTGCCGTTCGTCCAGTCGACGACGATCGGCCACTTGAGCGCGGACGGGGTCGAGGACGCGGTCTTCACCAGCGCGTCCGGCGTCCTATTCATATATAACCACGCGCACGCGTTGGACCTTTCGGTCAGAACCGGGAAAACGGGTGAGAGGAGAGGGTTGCGCACGTGGGGGTGGGGGACCCTGCGCCGGCAGGATGGCTCGAGAGGAAGGTAGACAGGCCACCGTTCGCGGTGGAGGAGCCGCCGAGGTTGTAGTGCGTGAGCAGGGTGGTGATCTGGTCGGACGTCGGCGGGCGCTCGACGACCTGGAGGTCGAACTCGAGCGGTTTGCCTGGAGGGAGATAGAAAGGTCGTGTGAGAGAGCACGTACGGAAGGGAGAGACTCACCGTCCTTCGAATGGGGAGGGTAGGGATTGGAGAGCGCCGCTTGGAGGATCTGGAGGGCTTTTACGGAGGGCGGCGAGGACGGGTTGTGGCTACGGGTAACCGGGTTGGTACTCTCAGGGACTTCCGAGCGTCATCGCACCGACTCACAAGATGGAGACCTGGGGCTAACGTGGAAAAGGGGAGGTCAGTCATCCGGACAACGGAACGCGAATGTCGGAAGTAAGACGTACCAGTGAACGGGTGAATGACTTGAACATGGCGAGCAAGGACGAGGCGCAAGTCGAAGCAGACTCGTGTAAGTAGTAAGGCTCCAACCGTATACTATACATATATTGTCCATGGCGTATTTATACAGTTACGGTTATATACTGTATATATACTATATGTATACTGTATATATATGGTAACCTGGAGGCGCATATTACAACTACTCGTTAGCACCGTGTTTCTGACGCTTGCGTGGGGGGTCAGGGTTTTTCAGATCCAGTAATCCACTCTGAATCCAAACCTTCGTAAGGAGTGCTTTTTTGATCGTTTCCGCCTGCAGCGAGCTGCGAAGGTCAGAACAGATGTGTCGGGACTTCGAGAAGACACGCTCGACGGAGACACTGGTTGCCGGAATTGCAAGGTAATCTCTCGCCATACGAGAGAGAACAGGGAAGGTGTGTTGATTCATCTAAGCACCCCCATATAAGACAAACTTCTTTCAACATCAAGAATTGTGGGGACCGACCTTCCACCATTTAAGGGGTTCTTCCTGAGCGCATAGCTTCCCCTTGAGTTTGAAATATCGTTCCAGCTCTTCAACGGCATTGAAACGGGACTGAGCTGAGGGTGACCCCTCCATGTCTTCGTCTAGAATATCAAACACATCCGAGAGAACCGAAGCTCTTGAACTGGGTGCGGGTGACATACGCTTGCCCTCAGGTAGCGACTCTTGCTGGTGAACATCTTCCGACCTCAATTGCGCTTCGTAATTCTCCGCGATGTGTTGAACAAGAACTTCTGCCTTCAATGCCGCGTCACTATCATTGAGCTTCGAAAACCATTTTGAACGGTAATACGGATGAAGCACTGGAAAGAGTTAGGCCCATCGACAGCATCATTGGATTACTCCCAACATACCTGTTGCGATAGTATAGAGGCGATTTTTCTGGGCGAACCCATAATACTTCTTGAGCTTCTCCAAAGCGACAGTGGCTGCACGGCGAAATTTGTCGTTCATGCCAGTAGCTTCAGAGGTTGCGGTGAGGTGGTTGAACATAGTCAAGTATGTCGGCAATGCGAATGGCAAAGTGGGGACGGAAGCCAGAGACAAAAGCAAAGTAAGGTGCGCAAAAACCTGCACACCAGTCAGTACCAGCAGTGACATGTGAGAGTTTGCACACTCACCTCCAATATATCTGCAATATGTGAAAGTTCATCCCAGTCGTCATCTCCGAGGATTATGTCCCGTGTCTCCTTCGTTTCAATCACCCACTCATCAATAGGCTAAAGAACTTGTGAATCAGATACAAACCAATATGAAGGTATAATTATCTCACGTTGCGCAACTTCTGTGCTCGTCGGATCATTGCATGGGTGTAGTTCCACCGAGTACGAATATCCCGAACGACCATGAGCAAAATCACTTTCTTTTCTTCCTCAGTCTTCGCTTTGGCTAATTGGGTTGCTAAGGCGCGGAATCGGCTGCGCCGCTGAGGAGATGACACGATCTTGTTGCAAATTAGGCGTAACTATGAACCAGTTGTGAGATAAATACTGATCATGCCGAATCTGGCATACCTTCTTCAGAGCACTGGTTGCTTGCGATGCCTCTTGCTTGGCCATCTCTGCGGCGATGCCATCCAACTGCGCTCTTTCGGGTGCCGTTGGTTCATCTTTCTCTGCCCCTACCTTGGCCTCAGCCTCAAAGAACTGGAGCTCTTCGTCTTCCCCTTCATCGTAATGCAGAGGGGCGTCCGGATCTTCTTCATACCAGTCCATGCTGTCAGGATCATCCGCTTCATCGATTTCATGAAGGAATGACTGTACGACGAGATTGATTATGTGCGCGAGGCAACGGATATGGGAGTCGGTATTGATCGGGATGTTGTATTTTGACTCCAAGCATCGTCCAGCAGTCTTTACAAGAACATCGTTGACCGATGCATTGTCAGTTGTGAGACTAACAAAGTGCATCGATTGTTAGATGAAGTGCAATACAGAAAAGCTCTGAACTTATCTTAGTTCCACACCCCCTTGCTGAAAGACCGTCAACGAATGCTCTCCCAGCATATAAACCTTGATGTTGTTTATCCCGCAGTGGCTCGAAGTCTACGACCCGCTCCATTAGCCGCCATTCGTCATCTATAAAGGAGCCGACGGTGCACGAGAAGCTGTACACCATTTGGCGTGTCGTCCATGTGTCAGTCTGAAATGCGATTTTTGAAGACAATGTCTACGCGAGAAATTAGTATTGAATGCGGCCCATGTTGAGGAGGGGTCACACACCGAGAATTCGTGAACAACTTTACCATGGAGATCGTCATATATGCGGTTGAGCTCATTTCGTACTGTAGTGTCACTTGGGAGAGAATAGGGAATCTTGAGATACTGGAAAAGAGCACGGAGGATAGGAGATTCGCCTGTTGTCCAAGGCAGACTATCCTCTAAGATCCAGGCAGTGAAAATGCGCTTGAAGCCGTTGTATGAGGTTGGAATGGTGGGATTGAGCTCGCCCTCTCTGAGGAACTTTGCCATAATATCCCCCGCGGAACTATTCTTGATTTGGTTCTCAAGATTTGTTCCAGAAGGGTCACCATCCGCTGTTGCGCTTGGTCGCTTCCCTTTGCAGGTCTTAACGTGTCCCGCAAGATTATGAAGTGAAGGGAGAGATTCTTCATCGTCGAACGTGTCCTCGGAACCAACGGTGCGAACAACGGTGCGGATACTATTGAATTCATTTCAGCAAAGTTACGTGTTAGGGGCCACACCAAAACTCACTTCGGACAGTAGCGACACCGAAACTCCCACTTCAGCTCCTTCCCTTTAACAACGGCAACAGGATCGTGAAAGTGCTTGAGGCTGTGATTGGGGGGTCCCCGTCGTGCACCATGAGATTTCTCTTTTGCCTTGACAGCTCGAAGTGCCGAATCCCCATCTGATTCTTGGTCGGAACCTGAATCCGTACTATCGAGAACGATGCTCTTTCTTTTCTAAGGGTATGTATCAGTATGAATTCGAATTGGGCGAACAAATTCATATACCTGAGTGGGTTGTGATTGTGACTGCTTCGAAGCAGATTTTATACGCTTTGCACCGTCTCTCTTCCTCTGTAGCAACATCAGGAACATCGAGTTGCGCACAGAAATTGAACTTACCTTCTTCTGAATGGTGTTACCGTGATCGGTGTAAGACGTAACTTCCTCGCCATCCACATCAATAACCATACTCGGGCTACGCGGTTCCCGACGCGCCGGAGGGGGTTCATAGTCAGAGTCATGATTGTCCTCGTAGTTTTCGATAAATGCTAAACGAACGAGGATGAGAGACGATGAAACGAGAAGGAGAGAGATCTAACCAGGGACACCACTCGCTCCTGGTACAGTGATGGTCAAGCCAGACGATGTTGTCCTACATGTGTGACATTTGAGAGCTTTATCAGCGGATTCTAATAAAATACGCACCGTGTTACCACTTCTAGCTCCGCAATAATCTTGTCGAGCTTGGGCTCGACTACGATCCATGGCAGCGGAAGATGGCCTGACATAGTCTCTTGCAGGTACGACACGACCAGATCCATACCTAGTGCACCGCGGTGAATGGCTAAACGTCCGTTCTCGCGCTTATCTTCGCCGAATATCGCGTCAAATCGACGGTTGAATACCCTGAATATGTTGTCTTCATTGGCGTCGTTGAGTCCGGGCTGAATTGCGCCAAACTTCTCGGGTATCAGGTCCAAAGGTGTTGCCAGTGGTACAGACAGGGGAAGCTTAGCAGTGAGAGAAGCGATCAAGCGGACTTTGCTCTGGCACGCAGCCAGGTGCGGATCAGTCGGTGTAGACATGATGGATGCAGCTCGGGGGTAAGATCGACAGCTGTTTTTCATGCACATTTATACTCAAACGAACATACACCCACTACGTGAATAGCCGCTCAGTATTACAGCGTGCTCAACCAATGCGTACATTCCGAGCGGAAGCGATCTCTATCTCCATAATATCGTCATAGATATCTGCAGATTGTTCCAGTGTCGTAGTTCCGTGTTGTAATATAGGGAGGGAGCCGTGCAGCATGATACTAGCGGAACAGTAGCAATAGGATTGTTCAAGCGGAAGTGATCGATTCTTCGACGTAGTGCCGCATTTCCAGAGTCTAGCCCTCCAAATGCTGAGAGATCAGCATAGACAACTGCACGCAAGTTGGCATTGTGGAAGGCGAGAGCCAGCTACCAGTAGTAAGGGCGTCGTGCGCGGATTCGCGCACGACGCCTCAGAGTCACAGCCTCAAGCCACCGGCTACATCCTCCCGGTCACGGTAACCCCTGCAAACCGAACTGTATACGCAACCGTCTACCCTATATACATTAACCGTATACCGTAATCCCTGGTAGGTCTATATGTATACATAAACGTATATGGTATTTACCATATATACACAGTAGATAGAGGGTACGGTTGGAGCCTTAGTAAGTAGACTTGCACTCTACGCTCAGTTGGTTCTATGACGTCATGTATCCCGGTGCTAAGATACACTTATGGAAAGCAAGAGTGACCAGCTCATTTGCCGAGTTCATTTAGCTACTGGAAAAAAGGCGGGTGCCCCCCGCCTTCACCTTCGCTTGCATTGCCATTGCACGAGTAGATCGCATTAATATTCTTAAAAAAATAGTTTGACACGGTAAAAGCGCATCGCCACGAACTTAGCACCGCCACGGTTGCTGATGCTTACTAATCACCGGCATCCGAGATACCTGAGCTTGCTCAGGTAAAGCGAGGGCTGTGCAGTCACTGGGACCTCGGAGACCAGCTGTTTCAATGCATATACTGCAGTTATCAGTGTATGTACAGCATGAAGTCAAGGCCGTTCTGGACGTCCCCGGTTGGGTTGCTATTTCTGCTGACGACAATGCTATGGCAAGGCATAACCAGCATAAGCCATGCCGTGAGCAACAAATACTAGAGTTAGCTGTCTCAGCTGATATTCAATGTTCTTCCAGCTCCAGAAGAGCTCATACGAAAGCCAGCAGAGCTGTACTTCAATATTGGATACAACGACAACAAGATCATGGAGTTCCTTAGGGACCATTATGATGGGAACCTGTATGGATTAAGCTATGATATCTCTATCTACTTGCATTCAATCTTAATGTGTCCACAGCATCTACTCCCTGCGCAGGCTCAAAAAGCGCTGGGGATTACATGGGACTTGTCAACAGAAACACAACTTTGTAAGTATAGAAGCAGCCATCGCAGACATCCAACGAGCGCAGAGGGAATGAAGAAGCTCAAGTGGCTTCAGAACGGGATGCACGTATCCAGGTATGTGCATAGGCCCCAAGTGGTGAATGTTGCCCTGACTGATCTACGTCATTTAGAGCTTTGATTGTGGACTATCTTTGTATCCATGAACCACAAGCTGTGCATCAGTGTCAGGCGAGACGGTTCAAGCAGAAACAATTGTGGTCTGCAGGTCCCAACAATTGCTGGTCATGCAATCAACACGACAAATGGAAGTGGTTCGGGCTCTGGCTTCATATCTCTGTAGACCTCTGTACTGGTTACATCAATTGGCTTTGTATATGGTGGTGCAACCGCAACCACAAGCTTCTGGTTTCATACTACCTTGATCAGGTGAGGTCCATAGGAGGTGAGTGTTGCATTTCTCAATAATATCAAACTCTCATCCATACCTGTTTGAGTGTTCCCCTAGAGTGACCCTGGCCACGAGATTACTGGCATTGCTGCAGTTCAGACTGCTATTCAACAGCATCTCGATCCTTCCCTGGTGGGAACTATACAATACAGCTAGACAGGAAAGCCTGGCAATGTACGGTCAGAGATTGGATGGTCGATATTCAGGCGCAACTTTACAGAAGGGTTTGAGACCATTCTAGACAGAGGACTCCATGAGCAATGGTATGATCCTGATGACACCATCAGCGTGTACATTTTTTATGCTTGCTTACTTGCCAATAATATACTAAATGCAGCTGGAATTAGTCTCGTATTTTGCTGGCTGGTGATCCCATGGCTACAGGACGAAATCAACCAATGGGTCAAACTTTGCAACACTACATGCCCGTGCTGCTGTCGTGCACCAAATCTGTTTGGCGCTCGGACATAGCCAAAACACCCAAATTCACAACGTACTGTGATCACGTGATCAGAAAGTCGTGACGCGTAGACGCCATGCCCATAACACGCGTTCAGGAACAGGCAACCCCCACCATACTCACCAACTACCCAGTCAGTATGCAGGTGTTTAAAGCAATTGCCAAACATATATGGTGTAGTCTAACAAAATGGGCGAAGCCCTTCTCTGTCGATCCTCACCCACCCGAACGCACTCCGCTAGCCGATAACGAGACCACTGCGCTTCTCGCACAGGCCGAGAGGTCATCACTCCCTCAGTACATCAGGGTTCTGTTTCCGCAGCACCCCAAAAAGGTCAACCACATTGAGGTCCACATCACTACTACTGTCAAATTTGTACCAGAATACCAGACACGCCTGCCCAGAGCTTCTCCCTACCAGCCTATCGAGGCAGCCGACCTTTTCCTTCGTGCACCTCCTCTATGTTTGCAGTTCGTAGCACTCAACCCATGGCTACATGGTCCACAAATCTTCTTCCTACTCAACGGTCCTCCATTTGCTACCAACCTCCTGCAGCCCGGCAACGTAATATGATTACGTCTTATGTTTGGAAACAAGATAATGGTCGCTAGTGCCTGTATCTCTTACATCCTAGAAGAGAAGGTCAGAGACTACATCATCTATGTCACGCGGCTACACAAGAGATACCGCTCGCTCGACAATATCTTTGGGCAAATGGCCGACGCGTACTACCGTATCGCCACTTCAAGAAGCCGTATGCCCGTCGATTCAGGAGTAGGATACCTCATCGTTGTCGCCAAGTATGGCAATAATAAGCGCGAACCACAGCTTCCTCCCATCAAGAAGGAATATGGACCACTCCCCTTCGGCTGTCCTGTCGCCATCGCAAAACTAGTGGTTGCTACCAACGTCACTCTACATTTACAACGACACTCCCTTTCTCTCCTCCCTCTCAACGATCGACGCCTTCGCCCCAAAAACATACCCGTCAATATGACCCGCTCGTCCCTATTTATGGGTCACCCACGCTTATATCCCCTGATAGCCGACTATATCGAGGGGAAGGATAACACCGCTCAAGTAGATAGATCGCAAGTACCTCGTTTCAATCTCTCATATATCGCCTATTGCCACCTCGTTTATCAAGTAGATCGTTCGTTAGAACTAAAGAGTTGTATATGAACTGTCGTATATAGTTCGTTTCAGAAGTAACATAGCCACAGCCCAGTAGGTATAAGTACTGTCTTTGTAGTAGTAATGAGCAAGTACTCTTTTCCCCTCGAATCTGCCCCTTCCCTATAGTGCTAAGTTGCACTATATTCGTCTATCCACTGCAATAGTTGCAGTATCGTCATCTGCTTTATCTTCTCTTACATTCTCTGGAGCTCACTCGTGGAGCCCATCCTAATTTAGTCTTTGACCTTCCTATTTAGGTCATCCTCTCCATATCCTCTTCGCCTCTGGTACACAGCCATTCTACACAACACATTCCTCACCCGAACAAATCAGGCGATCTCCCGAGTCTCTCACAGACCCCGGAAACCTGAGTCTATTGTGTGTCCTTACACATTTATAGCACGACACCGCAACACAACCAAGCTCCTTCCCCATGGCATTCCCGAAATCATGATGCAACGACCAGATAAGTTTGGCATTAATGACTTCAAGGTATCACTTCAACATATCTGTGATTGATATAATGATCTCAACCTTGGTATAGGTTGTAGTCCCTCCACATATTTTTGACCAGGTGGAGACTCAACACACACCACCATTGGATCCCGTGTTTGAGCTGGTTCTGGCTCTCTTCAATGAACGTATTACACTCGTATACACTGTCCCGCCCCAAAAGTGTTTAGGTGCGGAACTGCCCGATTTGTAAGATCAGTAGGATAGAATTAGCTCAGTAAGCATAGTTATAATCATGTATCCAGATCACGCCCTGCTTACTACTCATGACTCAAGCATAGCGAGTCATCACAAACTTAGTCAGCCTTATGAGTCAGTATGACTCTAATGAGTCAGAACTCGACTTCGACGAGTCAGCACGACTCTAATGAGTCAGATGACTCTTATGAGTCAGCACATGACTCCAATGAGTCAGAAAGTGACTCAACAGGGAGCCGTGACTAGGAGCAGGCCAACTTCTGGAAAAGTATAAAATGTAGCCCCTCTAGCCCAAGAAAAAAAAAAGAAGTTCCCCCTACACGCACGCAGTCCGACAGAGCTCGTAAGCTCTCAGTTTTCTCTCAGACACTCCAATCAGGTCAAGAGTACCTGGTTTTAGTATTTCGACTCAGCACACAGCCACCAACAGCTATATTTGGTTTCCAACTCTCTCAGTCTCTGAACGTTCTCATTTTTACTTGGTTATTCTCTCTCAACACCTCAACACCTCACACGTACTATTAGCAGGAGCTAGTATTCAGAACCCAACCTTCCCACACCCTCACAACACTCTCACACTCACATCAAACACACCGATAAGCTTTATTGCTTGTCACATTCAAGTCAGATCAACTACTGGCCAAACTTATTGAGTAATCTCCGACTTAGATAGCCCGGGACTTCAAGACGGATATCATTGGGATCAAGTTAACTCACCCAGACTTACCAACTATCCCATCCATTTCTACTCACTCACATCCGTCAGACATGACAACGCAGAGATCAGACAGCCACCAATCACAGATCAGTCATCTTGAATAGTCTACTGCAACCTCCTGTCGTGTATCACAGCTCTGGCCTTCGATGACCCCATTTTCTCCAAACATCTACACCTGCCAGTCAGTGACGACTACGATAACAATAATGAAGAATACATAGTCAATGGTGCTTCTGTTGCGTATAGTGGTGAAGCTAGGGAGGGTGGTTGCTCCGATGCAGCTGACTACCCATATATAGACTTTACTGATGATGAGGATGAGGACAGTGAGGACATTGAACATGATTAAATAGTGCAGATGTATGCAGCATAGTGTCGTATACATTGCCTCAAAACCTTGGATCAAAGGTTGTGTGATTGTGACCACACCTCAAGGGTGGGTAAAAGCGAAGAAAAGACCGGAGCAAACAGGGCTTTTTCTCTGTTCTTACTGGCACATACAGTGACAGCAAAAGCAAACTCATATGGGGGATGGAACAGAAACTTTTGACTTTACTGCTACCAATGACAACCCTATACCCTGCGGCAAGTGCAAGGTAAACTTTCCCCAGGGCTGCTGCGCTACTATCGGGATACGAAGGGACAGCATGGTAGATTTCTATGCAAAGCATGTCAGGAATACTATAAGGATAAGAACAAGATATCAGGAGCCCATCAAGGTATTCCATCATTGTTCTACAGTTCCGATGTCTAAAGTTACATACCTACAAACTAGGTTCTAGGCTGAGCTCCCCAGCAGCTGCATCAGTGGCAAGTTTTTCACCAGAAATCAAGAAGCTCAATCATGCCGCATGACTACAGTGTATGTGTCACGGCTAACAGTCTTGCTTGTGTTGCACACCTAACCCCCTTTGGAGCAGACACTCCACGGAATGTCACACCCATCAGAAACCTTAACAACACAATGCTGCCTCCCCCGGTTCCTATCAATCGCGGCCCACTGCTTGGTATCCCTAGAGTTTTGGAATTGCTGGACTTATCTATCTTGACACGTCACGGTCCATCAACACCAGGATATCAGGACATACAAAATCTGTATGACGAGGCATGGAAGCAACTTTGAAATGCGGCATACAGTGACACTAACATGTTATGCGTAATAATCAAAGTGACACCTGAGACAATCGCAGTGCACGTTGCAGTGCTAGCCACAAAGCCTCCATCATTGCCTGCATTCAGAAACTGTGCATGCAAACAGACAGCCACGCACGGTTGACCAACCCCTATGTGCCACCTCCCAGCGCCACCATGCTGGGCAGGGAGAACACGAGATCATTATGCTTGATAATGGGTAAGTATAGCCATCATTATCTCTGTCCTGGAATTTCCTGACCATGCTCTGCAGTGCCCCAACATCGGTTTACAATGCCATAGGCCGGCACATCATCCATCACGGTCTTCACAGGCCATACAGTGCGACCGTGAATGCAGCTGTGATGGCTGCACCCAAGAGCCCTTGTGCAGCTTGAAACTGTATGTGTCTGCAAATTGCCCAGGGAGTCATGGCTGACTCTCTCAGTATGAGTACATGCTACACCGAGGATCCGTTCGAGTTCGTCTTCCTATTCTTCTAAGGTGCCATTCAGTGTTCTAGAACCTCTTCATCTCACAGGAACCGTGCATGTCAGCTGCCTATCTCCGGGATCAAGCTACTATTGATGCCCTTCGTGTTACCCTTGCACCTGTGCGCAAGGTGGTGGAAGGTATGAGCAGTCAGCATCTTTTGTCCCTTCTCTATAAGCGATCTCATACATTATAGACATCTTTAGGACAACCTTCCCAGACCTTTATGCCAAGTATGTCAAAGTCTTGGACGACCTCCTGCATAAACATCCCAACTCTGGTATTACTCCGCTGTTCCTGCCGTTCACATCCTTTTGCATGAACATTGGTGACATGGTTTGTGAGTGCCACAAGGACTGCAAGAATCTAGCTACCGGTCTCTGCTGCGTTATCCCATTCGGGAGTTTTGATCCCTCTGTAGAGGGTCACTTAGTCATTGAAGAGCTCAACATGGAATTCGAGGTAGCACCTGGCGTGCCAATCTTCTTCCCTTCAGCATTGTACACTCACTACAACACCGAGCTGATAAACTATGGTGTTCGTGGGTCTTTTGTTGCCTGGACTAGCGGAATGATCTTTCAATACGTGGACTTGAACTTCAGAGCAGTGAAGGATTTGTCAAAGCAGGAGGAGAAGGATTATAGAGTGTCGGTGAAGGCTAGGATTGATGCTGGCTTGGCACTGCTGATGTCTTAGTTTGTCCACGTGTATACCTTAGACTTATCTTCCTATGCCTAATGTCATCATCTGACAGTATTGCACGAACTGTAGTGCTAGTATATAGTCATACAGTTGCCTAGGGTCCCGGTCTATCTCAGTCAGGGATGACCTAGTTGAATCAGGAGAAAGAAATGGGCCACTTGAATGTATTCACATAAACAGAGAACTATGCTCTGTCCTTTTATCTGTACTGGAAATCTGTTCCCATGCTTATGGGGAAGTCACTGAATATGTCGTCGGTCTTCTGGGAGCGTCTTGTCGCTCTATCTTCTGGAAGCGTCTTGTCGCTTCAACATATCCAAATTCCTTTATCGTATGTCCTGGAGTGATACTTAGATCTATTGCCTAAGTCAACACTCAAAAGTGTCTTGTCGCTTTAACGTACCCTATTTCCTATATTGTATGTCCTGGAGTGATACTTAGATCTATTGCCTAAGTCAACACTCAAATGTCTTCTTAATCTTGCTCTTGCTGCTTAATACTAATAGAGACTGATCTACGGTCTCCTGTGATCAATCGTCGATTCTGGGTGAAAGTGAATTGATTCCCTCGGGCTCATATGCCCTCCTTTTATGCTAATTTGGCCATTTCCCCTCTATCCAATCAGATCACAGGCTTACTAAGCGCCTGCTGCGCTGCAGCATGCTTACTAATATCTGCAGTAAGCTTACTGATCTGCACAGCCTTGCAGCACAGCCCTGTGTTACCATAGCAATGTGTCTGAGTACCCACATATTCCCCTTTTCTGAGGTGTATCTAGACTACTCTGACCGTCTGATCCATGATATGTGATCATGATAGTGTAGTGAACAGTCAAATGTGTACATAAATAAAACTATTACACTACCCAAAAATATTTAAATACTAATGTGAGTCGTTTCTGAGTAATGAGAAAGAAACTGGCATAAGTAAGGATCGGCTACTATGATTGTAGTCACGCAAGTTGTACTCTATAGTAATTGTGAGTGGCTACCTATAGACTACATTCATGTTTCCCGCATGCATTCTACGTGTCTCGCACCTAACCACTTTAGGGGCAGGACAACGGACGCGATGGACGTGCAACGACCTCCGATGCATACTCGGTGCCATCTGACAAATCACAGACGGGTATGGCACCAAGCCCAGCACTGACCAACATCTCCAACCTGCATCAAGAGCAGGCTCCCAGCGCGGATGTCCCTGCGCAACCTGCGAAATCCAAGCGACGTCGCAAGCCTGCAGAAACCAGCGACACGGACTCGCAGAAGAAGGGGACAAGAACACCCGCAAGGGCGCCAAAGACACCCGGCAAGACCACGTTGAAGATTGAGATGAAGATGCCTGCGAAGGCAGCACCGAAGGGCCTCGGTGCAAAATCTGGCAAGAATGTACGCAAAGGCGGCGAGTCCGATGAGGACATCAAGGAGATGGACCCAGAGATGGCGAAGCGAGTGTTGGAGGGGATAGAGAGCAACTGGAGTGAGGAGGACATGAAGATACTTGTCGACTACATCTGCCGCGAGGATGTCTTCGAGGACTTCAAGCTCAAGAAGGATACACATGCCGTCAAGGTAGTTTTTGCTTTGCTTCTCAGCTTCCGTTGAGTCTCATTGCTCCACGCAGATTGCTCAGGATCTTTCGAATAACCGCAAGACAGCTACTCAAGTGAAGTCCTGGTGGAAATACCTTTTCCACAAGTACATCGCTGCATGGAGATTGGAAGAACATACCGGCAGTGGCGATGGCGACGAAAGCAGAATGGAGGCTCTTGGTAGTGACTTGGAGTCAAAGGTTGGCGTTAAGCTCCCGCTGTTGAAGAGTTCCAGCAGCCAATGGTCCCGCGAGACGCTGGAGGAATTCCGCGACTCATACATTTATATGTTATTGACACCGTGTAAGTTTCTTTTTAACTGCATTGCATTAACTGACCACTGTTCTAGTGCGCACGATCATCCTGAAGTGGTTCGTGATGATCCATTGAACGAGGCGACCTCACTCTCTGACAGCGAAGAATCGAGTATCCCCCCTTGCAAGCGTATTCATTGTGAGGGTTCGGAGGAAGATATGCTCAAGTCACTTGTAGACAGCATGAATGCTCAGACCAAGAGCAAGACCAAGCTTGAGGAGCGGGAGCTTCAGATACGCAAGGCACAGGCAAAGCACGAGGAAGAGCTTCATCAGATCCGTGTGCAAGAACTTGAGTTGCAGCAGTGGGTTAAGGTGAAAGAATTCCTTGAGTCACCTATCGCCGCTGTTCAGGAGTTCGGCAAGAGATTGGCTGCGCAGTTGGATAAGCATAAGGAGGGTGACCGTGAATGATCAACATAGTTCATCATGTTATAGCATTTTAATCCTTAATCACTTGTGAATTTCCATAGATTACTTTATTTCAATGTTTATCAATTGAGGAAAGCTCCCTATACATATCATCTCCTCTTCATGAGACCAAGAAGGTGCTTGCGCCGAAAGTGACCAGATCGATAGAGGTCGCTATCTGTCTCCTCTGCTACCTCATGCTGATGAAGTCAGTTGATGTGGCGAGCTACCCGAGGTGCCTCTCCCTCTTTCAGTCCCACAATCTTCATGGGATCATCCCCAATGGATGTCAGGATATTGTGCGAGACAAAAAGTGCTTCAATGGTCCTGTTGACTCGCCGGAGGTTGTGGCCAGGGATTAAACACAGATACTGAAATCGGCCCTTCAGTAGTCCAAAGGTGTGCTCAATCTTGATGCATATAGCAGACAGGTGCTGGTTCCAATGTTTCTGATGTTCAGATTCGTCAGAATCTGTTGTGAGATCAGGATCTGCAAATGGGCGGATGGTGTACATCGAGAGGGGATAACCTACAATTAACATTGTAAGCACAATAATGAAGATATCCAAAATATATGACATACCTTTGTCCACCATGATGAACTCTGTGTTCTCAAAATATTCTTCACGATGTTGCCATAGCCGGGACTGCTTGAATATGGTAGCATCGATAAGACATCCTGGCCAGCCAAGCTCATAGCTGGTTATGAAGTCTTCGTGGTCACATATGGCCTGAACTGAGAGCTACATAAATCAGCATTTGAGTGGTGTATTCACGTGGAGGTATGAAGACATTCACTGCATAGAACATTTTCCGACACCAGAATGACCATGGATTTCTCAGAGACCAATGAGCAAGCCTGAGAAGAGATCCATCTCCAATCCCAATACAACCAGGGAAGGTCTTGTCCTCCATCCACTGTTTGATTGTTGCCCGCCTCGCAGCATCTGGCCACTTGAGATACTGTGGCTTGAGACGGCGGAGTGCTTTGGACACACGGTCAAAGTATAGGAAGCTGCTACCTTCAGCTACCCCGATGATGTCGCCTATGGGTAGGGCTGTCAACCCGCCAACCTGCATGTAAAATGCGGCCATCTGAAACTTGACGGGACGCTGAGGCTGGCGAGGTGTGCTGGCAAAGACTGGATCACTTTCAATCAGGCCATGTATATGCCAGAATGCATCCCTAGACATGCTGTGTATTCGGAGCTGTAAGTTATCACATATACATCGAGACAGGATCTGTATTACCACATCCATATCCTGAATTGTTTCTCGCTAAACCCTTCTAAAAGCAAATTGAAGAATTCCTCTACTTGTGGAGCATTTGTCATGGCACGCCTCCAGTACCTGTCTTTCCCTGTTTCTCCGCATTCCCCACACACTCTTTTTACCCTTTCAGGTTTCCTAGGAGCTCCCAGACGCTCCTTCTATTCTTTTGGGCCTCCTAGGAGCTCCATACATTCTTCTATCCTTTCGGGTCTCCTAGGACCTCCGCACCTTGCGCGGCCTTCCTAGGCCATTCCACTGGTCACGTGCCGGGCACCCGAGGAGCCTCCCTCTCTCTCATTGGACCATCCCTCATGTTGCTGATGGATTACTCAGCTACTATATAGTCGCCTGTCGCACCAGGGAGCAACTCAGACTTGTTCTCTCAGTTGCTTCCCTGCCTTGTGTGACAGGTATGTGTATTCGTCTCGTATCTTTGTATATATGCTCAGTTGCTTCCCTGCCTTGTGCAAGAGCGTCTCCACCACCGTCCCGGGGGATCCGCACCGCTCCTAGGAGCTCCAGTGCGTACTCTGACAGCATTATATGGACCCCTTCTGCCCCATCTGCCATGACGTGGCTGATTCTGCTTGGTCTTGATCGTGAGTGCAAGCATGGCCTGCACATTCAGCTCGTCAACCTCATCCTCAGCTTCTGAGAAGAGATGGCACGTGACTGCAAGCATCCGCTTCCATAATGGCAGCCTGTGTTAGGATTTGAGCGGCGACGCCGCCACGGCAAGCCGGTGCGGTGACGCATATACCCGATGAGGCGCTGCGTGCCTCGTACCTATCTTTGTTCGGGCTCAGTATGGACTGTTGATCATCTGTAAATACCATCTCGCATTGTAACCGCGCTTCGCTCTTGCCCTATTCTCCCTCAGAGCGAAGCACATGAGTCACTCTCTATATTCCCTGTAGTTTCCCTTGCTGATGTACCGTAGTAATACCTACCGCTCTATTATCTAGGTACATCCAATATACTTGGCTCTTGCCCTATTCTCCCTCAGAGTGAAGCGCTAATACCTACCGCTCTATTATCTAGATGTTCCCTCTCGTCAAACGCTCATTATAGCTCCACTGTGACCTGCTCTTAACAGCCTGGTCTTGGTTTCTTTGGTGCGACGCGTGTGTAGGCGCCGTGTCCTTGCCATACCAGTGTACTTTGTGGCAGAGGATGCTCATTGATTGATAGCGAACACGATCCTCGTCGCGTTCATCGTGTTTGTCAATTTAAGCGGAGCTTAAATTGTCACTGCGCCGTCCGGCGGTGCCGACTCGAGCCACGTGGATATGGCAGATCCCATCAAACGTCTCACTCGCGAGCCTCTCGACTTGTTAACCCAGGCTTGTTATCCTCATTATTGAGTGAGGCTATTCCGTTACCATAAGTTCGTAATGCGGAACCCCGGCAGTGATAGGGCTCATTCAATTTTCAACAGGTCCCACGGGTCTTGCTAGTTGAATAAAATATCCTACACTCAAAGCACAGAAATTGCCGCCACAGATTCCAAGGCAATATACATACGACGAGAATCGTCAATTTAGATTTAGAGAGAGTGCCCCGAGTGTGAATCCGCTGCGCAGCACTTATCACACCTGTTGAAACTGAATGAGCCCTATCTTATTGCAGTCTCATCGAAATAATGGATATTCCAACCAACACCTTGCAACAATCTGAGCATGATACACGAGTCTAAGAGCACCAAGCCACATTCCTAATCATCGAACACATGCCCGTCCCACACATACCCCCTCCACTCGTTCACCCACCACCTCACCTCTCCCCCGCCCCCCGCCGCCCCGCCCCTCCCCTCCTCCTCATCCCTCACCACCTCCCCGGCCTCCTCCACCTCCCTCACCATCTCCACCACCAAGCCCAGCGGCACACCTCCTCCCCCTCCCCCTCCCCCTTCTCCCCCTTCCCCTTCCTCCTCCCTCGCGACCTCGACCGCCGTACGCGGCCCGGCGAGCGCGATCAAGCCCACGAGCCGCGCCGCGAACGCGGCGGGCGCGTACTCGGGCACGTGCAGGATGTGCACGCCGCGCGAGCCGAGCTTGCGGGCGCGGACGGGGGGCCGGGTGTGCGCGGGGAGGTGGGGGAGGACCTGGAGGAAGGTCGAGGGCGGGACGAGGGCTTGCGAATAGATGAACGAATCAGTGAATGAATAAAACGGAGAGACGAAGGGGGAAGAAACGTACCGACCCCGCGCGCGCGGTTCCACCCGCCCCATGCCTCGTCGAGGCCCATCACGCCCCGGCGCGCCATCAGACCGCCTCGTCCCCCTCGTCCGCCTCGTCCTTCTTTAGTACCGCCGCCTGCAGTACCGCCGCTGCCTTGGAGGACGCCGGCGAGCTCGCGCGCGAGCGCGTCGAGCCAGCGCCGCTCGTCTTGGACCATGTCGAGCGTGACGGGCGCGTGCGGGATCTGGAGCCCGAGCTGGGTGAGCGAGGAGCGGATGAAGGTCGCTTCTTCCGGTTCGATGATCGTCGTCGTCGTTGTATTTGCGGTCGCGGTCGTGGAGGAGGAAGGGGAGAGGGTGGTGGAGGAGGAAGTGAGCGCGGTGAGGCGGTCGTTGAGGTCGGCGGCGAGGGCGACCATGTCTTTGGCTTTGGCCATGAGCGCTTCGAGGTCGGCGAGGGCGGTGGTCATGCCCGTGGCGGTGTGGTGGGCGGAGGAGGAGACGGTGGTGAGCACGCCGTCTTTTTTTTTTGTGAGGGAGGGGGCGGAGGAGGAGGGGAGTGGGGGCCGTGTTTTTTGTTGTTTTTTTACGTCGTCAGCGGGTTCTGGATATGCAACGGCAAGGGGGGGAAGGATGAGAAAAAACGTACGGATGCCGGCGGCGGGTTGTTGCGATCCGGTCGGTTTTGGCTTGGAGAGCGCGGTGGACTGAGAAGTAAGCGAAGTTTCAGAAAGCGGAAGGATAGCGAGAGAGATGCGAGACTTTTATTTACCTCCCAGGCTTTGCCGGTGAGAGCCCGCTTGAGTGCGGCGTAGAAGGCGCGGTCGCCGCCCTTGCGGAAGGAGAGCTTGATCGAGCGCGTTTCTTCTTTGACCTGTGCGGAGGAGGAGGGGGGAGGCGGAGGCGTGGCGAGGCGAGAGGCCAGTGCGGACCGCATCGAGGAAGTCGAAGTCGGGCGGGAGGGTGGAGGAGGCAGGGGCGTGCCGCAGATCTCGCAGGCGCGCAGGGCGGGGTGGTTGAGGAAGGTGCAGGCCGGGCAGGACGTGGTCGTGGAGGAGGAGGGGAGGAGGAGCGAGGGCGCGGAGGAGGACGGGTGCGCGGGCGGTGCGGAGGAGGGGGAGGGGGAGGGGGGGACGGAGGAGCGGGGG
>NW_006767444.1:256014-259412 GCF_000264995.1 Punctularia strigosozonata HHB-11173 SS5 | reverse complement strand
AACTCGACAGAGAGAGTATCGCGGCGAGCTCTGATTAGATCAGTCATGTACACGTGACCCTATCTTAGCAAGAGCTGAGAGGACGGACCTTGGGCCCGGACCCTTCCCGCGCAGGTGGGAGGCGAGCACACAATTCCGATCTGGGGGAGAAACATCCGGTCCTCGCAGCGACGCAGAGCGCAGACGAGTAATCTTTCCAGCGGTATCGCAGGGGAGCGTTCGAGGTACAGCGGCCACCCGAAGCGCTCCTCCTGCCCCCCCCCCCCATCCAGCTACACCGTACGTTGGATCGCCTTTCCCTCCCCGCACGCTCCGTCTCACGCAATCCGTTCCACCCGCAGACGCGTTGCCTCCCATGCCCCACACGTGATCTACCCCGGACTCGGTGCTCGCTCCCAGCTGTGCATGGGTGGGGAGGGCGATACCCAACTCCCATCCCGGCCGGCCATGGGAAGCGCGCGCATGTGTTGCCCACCTTTCCGTGTCCTTTAAGCCATTCCTCGCACGGGCGCCCTTGCCGCTGCTCTCTTTCTCCCTCCCGGCCCCCTCCCCACCCCCTCGAACTCGAACCGTTGCGCCGCTCGAATCGTGCTCTTGGCTGCAGTACCGAACCGCCCGCTCCTGAATATCGATCATGTTGAGGTGCGCTTCGGCTATAGTCGTTCGGCCAATTTCCGCTAACGCTAAACGATCGTGGTGAAACAGCACCCGACAGCGCCGGGCGACGTTCCTCGCGCTCGCCCTCCTCTTCTCTTCCTCTTCCTCTTCCCCCTCCCCCGCGACGGCGGCAGAGGCGGGAGCGACCGCGGGGAACGTCACCCTCGACGACACCTCCCCGCTGATCGCCTACCACCCCCCGGCCAACTGGTTCCCCAACTCGGCCTGGCCCAACGGGTCCAGCTGCGCCCCGTGCCTCGCGCCCTCCACGCCGTCCATCGCCCGCAACCGGACCTGGCACTTTGGGCTGCACGTCATCCCGACCTCCGACGCCGACGACGACGATAAAAACGGGAGGAGGAGGAGGAGGGGGGCGACGATGATCATGGGAAGCAGGAGAGCGTCGGCGGCGGCGGCGGCAGCGAGGAGGGAAGGACAAGGAAAGAAGAAGAAGCGGGACGACGACAACCCGTTCGAAATCGGCAAGTTCGACGACGACGACCCCCAATTCGTCGACGAGCCCGTCTTCGTCGAGGTCAATTTCACCGGTACGCACGCGCCATCCCCATTCCCCCCTACCTTCATAAAACTCAAAAAATCCCCCCCTTCCCGATTTTTATTTTATTTTAATTTTTTATTTTACCTGCAGGCTCGGCCCTCTACGTCTTCGCCGTCCTTCCCCTCGGCCTCTCGCACACCAACTCCACGCCGACCTTCACCAACCTCACCTTCACCCTCGACGCCGCCCCTTACCCCCTCGCCACCTTCGCCCACTCCGGGTCCGCGTACGCCACCGGCTTCCTCGCCCAGGCCGTGCTCGCCCTCCCCTCTCTCCCCTCGGACTCCGCTCACACGCTCCGGATCGACGTCGGCCCCGATTCCGTGTTTTTGCTGGACAGCGTCGTGTACACCGCCGCCACGCGAGGGGAGGGGGGTAAGCAGGTGACGCCGCCGAGCGGCTTGGCGGCCAATCAGACGGCGTACGTGTCTTTACTTCGACTCATCTTCGGCGTTTCCCTCCCTTGCTTTTCTCCTCTCTCTTCTCTCGTCCTGCGAGCACTCAATGGACATTGGCATCGCCCTCGACGCCCCATTGGCCCTCCGCCCTTCATCTCCTCTCCCGCCGCCCCTGATTGGGGGGCCTTCATTCATATTCGCCCTCCTTCTCTTCTATCTGCCCATATCATCACCCTTTAACCGAACCGCGCTGACGCCCTCTCTCTCTCTCTATCATTGTCTAGCCCCTCACCGTCACCATCCGCAAGCGCCATGTCCACGTCGCCCTCCCCGGCCAAACCGCACAACATCGCGACCTTCGCCGGCGCCGTCGGCGGCGCCATCGGCTTCCTCGCCCTCGCCGCGCTCTGCATCGCCGCCTCGATCATCCGCCGCCGCGCCCGCGCCCGCAAACGCGACCGGCAATGGGCCCGCGACCACGCCGGCGAGCCCGACGGCGCCTCCACGTCCAACCACACCTCGACGTCTTTTTCTGCCGCCCCCGGCCCCGCCGCCCCGCGTACGACGACTCCAGCGGGTGCGGGTGCGGGTGCGGGTGCGGGTGTGGGAGGGAGGGCGATGAGCGGCCCGGTCCCGTTCGTGCCGCGCTATTTCCCGGGCACGGTGCCCGCCGCGCCCCCGCCCTACGCCGAGTCCGCGCGCCCGTCCTCCGCCCGATCGCCCCCGCCGCTCATCACCCTGCTCTCGCCCGACCTCCGCCCGCAACGCGACGGCGACCGCGACGGCGACTCGATCTCGCTCGCGCCGAGCGAGCAGCTCCCGTCTTACCTCGAGCACACGGCCTCGCCCCGGATCCGGCCGAGCGATATACCGCTGCTGGACATGGCCGCGCTCGCGGGCGCAGGAGGGGCAGGGGCGAGGTCGAGTACGGCGACGCAACAGCAACGGCAGCCGGACGACGACGACGAGTTCGATTACGGCCTGCACGGGCTCAACGTCCCGCCCGCGCCCGCCGCGCACGCGGCCATCGCCGAGCTCCCGCCCGCGCGCCCGCGCCCGCCGCCGACCCCGCTCCCGCGGCGCGCCGACGGAGAGGAGTCGAGGGGGAGCACGAACTGGCTCGCGCGATGGCGGAGAGGAAGCGGCGGCGGCGGCGGAGGTGGGTCGGGGAGCTTGCCGCATCCGCGCGTGGCGGAGGCGGACGGGCTGATGGAGAACGAGGAGGGCGCGGAGGAGGTCGATTCGTTGCATGGGATCTGAGATCATCTGAATACCCCTCTGATGAGGTAACGTGTGGGGTTTTTTTCTGGCGCTGGTCGACGATTTGCTGATCGCGTTGTGATCTTTGATCGTCAGGCTCGGTCATGATTTCACGACGTTGACGCTGTTAGATTCGGGGTCGAGAGCTGGGGGCGCATATTCGCCGCGCGCCGCAAAACTGTATTGTAATCGATATCAGGAGTTCATTAGCTTTTTTTTTTCATGCGGACAAAGGGAAATCCCGTTCATCATCATCGTCGTTATCCTTATCATGCTCGATTCCTGAGGATGAATCACCAATGGTTCCTTGGTGTCAGGCTCTTTTCCGAGGACGGTGCAAGTCGAATGCACTGCAGAATCCCTGGAATGAAAATGGGACAAGCAGAAACTCTGAAGGACACGCGTCCAAGAAATCACTCCCATCGGCTTCCGTCATCGTCACCGCTGCTGCCGCAGAGAACGTGCAGCACTGTATGCCTGTTCCGTGCAGCACTGTATGCCTGTTCCGTGCAGCACTGTATGCC
>NW_006767444.1:236615-255994 GCF_000264995.1 Punctularia strigosozonata HHB-11173 SS5 | reverse complement strand
CATCGTCGTTATCCTTATCATGCTCGATTCCTGAGGATGAATCACCAATGGTTCCTTGGTGTCAGGCTCTTTTCCGAGGACGGTGCAAGTCGAATGCACTGCAGAATCCCTGGAATGAAAATGGGACAAGCAGAAACTCTGAAGGACACGCGTCCAAGAAATCACTCCCATCGGCTTCCGTCATCGTCACCGCTGCTGCCGCAGAGAACGTGCAGCACTGTATGCCTGTTCCGTGCAGCACTGTATGCCTGTTCCGTGCAGCACTGTATGCCTGTTCCGTGCCTGCACCACCGCGCCTCCTTCCCTCGCGTCCTATTCCTGGCACTCGTACGCTCAAGTTCCGTGCCTGAGTCCCATTAACGCACACAAGTATAGGTCACGATGCCCGACGCGGGGTTCCGACACCACGCCCAGGTGCGCGGGAACGCGAGGATCCGTTCTTGGCCCCTTGGCAGCACACCGGTGGGCGACGGATGCCCATATGCGTGCGCCCGCGTTTCCAAACAGCTGCGGCGAGTTCGCCCGCGGGAGGGCGGTCTCGACTGGCTGGCCTGCTGGGCTAAGCTCTTCGGTGCCTGGAAGAAAAGCTCGCGCCCGTTTTTTTTTTTCTCTGTTGTTCGGATTCCGCAGCACGTCGGTCTCGGGGGGGAAAACCGAACGCGGGCCTCGGCACCTCTCTGATCGCGCTCGCGGGTGCGGAAAATTCAGTCGTTGAGAACGGCAGGGGAGGATTTGGGACCGAGGTCGCAGTCGCGCGTCTGTCCGTTTCCTACGTTCGGTTCGTTCCAGAAGATCGCATCTCGTACGAACGTAGTACGGCAAGGTTAAAGCGAATAACACAACGCGAGCGTATCGATATGAGCAGGTGCGCCGTTTCGTCGGTGGGAAGAATGAAATACCAAGCGCAAAGTCGGCGTCTCCGGTGGGCGAGGGACGCTGACGGCTGTAAGCTGGATAAACCGCAGTCGACGATCGACCGGCGTACTCGCAAGCCCCTTGATGTCTCGGCCACTCCGGACCAAAGCGTGTGCATGCCACCTCCCCATGATAAGTCGTGTTCCATCGCTCGCGCACCGATGGAGGGGGACGACGCTGAGAGGATGGGTAAAGGTACCGAGAACGTCGAGGGGTTTCCTGACCATACGGTTCTGGTCCCGATATAGACGAGGCATGGGCATTTGGTTCGTCCCGTATCAGAGAGGACGGCGGGTGTGTTGATCCGCCGTAAACCTGGCAGTGAGAGCGGAGTACTATGAATGACGCGGGGATCCGTGCAGGGGTCAGCGCGCCGATGCGGATCGTTTTTGTCCGAGGTCTGAGTGATCTGCAAGGAGTGCGACTCCGTAAGGGCCCGGCGGAGGCCCGGAGAACGTACGCCGGACCAAAGTTGAGCCTTCGCCTCGCTATGGCCGAGTTCAGATAGAGCCTTCGGGCCTCAACATCCTCCGTGGACGGACTTCGTACAGATGCACAACAATCGTGGAGGAACGTGTCGCCGCAGTAGCATAAGAACGGCCACCGGCACCCTTCATATTGACTGACCCTGTGTGAGATGGAATAATAAGGGACAGACAGGCGTGTAAGAAGGCATACCTCGGATTTGTTTAGTCAATCGTCTTGAAACATGGTGATAATCTCTTCGTGCATGGATTCGACATCGGCCAAGTACTGCTCCAGGTCTTTCAGCACGTTTTCGTCGCTGGGTCCTGCGTGCACTCCCAAAGCCTTTTGGCAGTCTTGATACAACTCGGGGATGGCATACGCTTCCGACGGCTCGATGCTTCACAACATGTGCTTCAGCAATGCTTTGGCACGCATAGATGCGAAACATGGAGCCTCACCCCAGTTCGTTGAACCTGTCCGCGTTCTTTTCCTCCCACTGGCCGACGCTCCCGATGAACCTCCTGCATTTGGTTCGATACCGCAAGAACTTCTCGAGCTCGACCTCCGAGATACCGTCGTGCCAGCTGGCCCGCTTGCTCTTCCAGTTCGCCGCGTTGTCCGGGTCAGGAAAGTAAGCATCCATGGTTTGTTTGATCGAGACCCATTGTGCGGATGTCCACAAGTTCCGTATATGCTGCACGGAGTAAGACGGTGCGTTTATCAGGTTGATGTGTCAGAAGCCGCATGCTGACTCTCACCAAAAAGCAGAGCTGGCATGTTATCGTCACGTAAGAGTGCCGGATTTTAAGCGCATCTTTCTCTGACGCGATCCGGTTCAGTCGTTCGGAGTCGTCGTCTCCGAGCAGTCTGACGTGAGCGTCCTTCTGAGCGTGTTCATTGTTAAGAGAGAGCGCATAGAGAGTCTCTTGCACTGTACTCTGCCGAACTCGTTCGACGCACGCCAGAAGCTCCAGGGCGTCCGGAATTTGGGCGTGGATGAACGTGGGATGTATGATGTTCTTGATGGCATATGTGAGCACGGACAGCGGAACGCGTAATTTGCTACGCTTCATCTTTGCGGACAACTCTATCATGTTTTTATCTTCAGGTGATGGTCAGCGAAGAAGACGTCGGTGGCTCACTGACCATAGATTTCCTTGTGCAACTCGAACGAGCCGAAGTCTCTTGCAACCTTTTGGGTGAGTTTCTCAAGTTTTATGGTATTTTCCATGTTACTATGGAAATTTATGAGCTTCGGAGAGGCTGCGGCAAGATATAGCGGGACCAGGACGACCAGTGGTGTCACTGACCCGGGTTATTACTGATCGGGTCACAAGCGGGTCATTTGGGATTGAAATGACTCGAAATGACCCGGGGTCAGAGGGGTCAGAACGAGTCATTTGTACATACACTATCTATGGTAGTACAAGTCTATTCAGAGCTCAAATCTATGGTGTTCGACGAGTCCTGAGTGCTCTGGATGGTTGTGACCTGTGCCGATGGCCCAGAAGTGGGTGCTGAACCATCCTCCATCGCGTTCTCGCAGTTTTCGCGGGTCAGGAGCTCATAAAAGAGCAATTCTTCGCGATAGTTCTTGACGCCGTCGGCCCAGAATGTGTCCCAACCTGATTGAACTGTGAAGTCGAAGATTTCGGGGAGGGTAAAGAGCCGCTTCTGACCGAAGTAGAGTCTGACCTGCGGGTCAATGTGGTGAGAGGACAATCACAGGTAGACCTAGGATCACTCACCTTGCGAGTGACAGGAACCCCGTGTACGTTCGTTACAGATATCTTGGCAGTATCCTCCGAATCTGACTGCAAGGCATCCGAGTCGCTGCTGTCGAGTTCGGCTTCCGCTTGGAGTCGTTGTGCAAGGCGGGAGAAAGAGAGAGAGCTTGCGGGATTGCGGGAACGAAACTGCTCTGGAGCAGGACGCGAAGAGGCCCCCGGGTCAGGTTGTCCATCGTTTGAAAGGTCTGGCGCAGAGAATGTGTCCGTCGAGGAGGAATCTGATTGTGAGTCGCCGAGATGCTCGTCATCGCTGGCGCTATCTGAGGCTGATTCCGTGTCAGCATCGCCGCCAGTGTCCTCCACCTGTCGCAAGATCTCAATCTCCTCGGTCCTACTGGCACTCTCGTCAAGGTCAATGGCATTCTCCGTGTTGCCAAACTGGCGCTTGAGACGCTTCCGTGCAGAGCCTTCCTTGGCGTGCTCACGTCGGATCTCAAATTTGAGGTATACGGTGTCGCGAGTCTTCTTGGTGCCGAGACGGGTTCGTTTCTTCGTCTTTATGTCGTTCCACGTAGAAAACAGACGTTCGTTCGATGCTGAGTTTGGAACAAAGTTGAGAAGAAGGATTGCGAGCTTGGCGAGTATGTTCGTAGTTCCGAGAGTCTCCCATGCTTTGACAGGATCAGTTGAACCATCCTTCGCACAAATGTGAGTACGGATCAGGAACGATGTGCCAGAACATCGTACGTACCTGTGTTCTACATACATCCTTCATAATGTCGACAGGCCAGTTGTCCTCTGAGAATTCTCCCTGCCGGTTACTATAGCGTAGCACCATGCCAAGCAGCGTCGACGGGACCTCATCGGCACCAAGGCGAAAGACACGTTGATACATTCGCTTGATGATTCCCATGATGACGGCGGGGGTGATTTTGAAAATGGATCGGTTGATGAACGGGTTAAGGAACAGCGTGGCAAGGAAGACATCCTGGCCGGCTTTGAGCCAACGTTTCTCGATGCTCCGGATGATGGCAGTGACAGGGTGCCCTGCCATTTCCTCGGAGTCACCAGGATTCTTGCACTCACGTCGGCGAAGGTCGATATATGTTTTGTAAAGCTTCCCGAGCATGAGGAGAACTTGACCGCATCGCGTATTAGCTCCTTGAGCTACGTTGACAGCGATTGCGAGAGGTTCGATGTGGAGTTTGATGCTGGAACCATGTTAACGGCAATCAGACATATGTCAGGTTGTCAGTGTAGACAAGAATCATACCGAACGAATTTTGCCATCAACACCGTGCTACGGGACCTTTGAAGTACCTTCCTCGCCTTCTCCTTATTCTTCTTGTTGCTGCCGACAGACTGGATGATTGCTTGCTCGTGACGGGAGACTGTGATATCGAGTGCCTTCCGAACATCAAGGAGGCGGTCTAGAGTGCCGTAATAGGCTGTCCACCGCGAGACAATGGGAAGGACAAGGGCGAGAGCGCGCGTGCCCTGCTCAAGCATGAAGAGACCGTACGCGTACGAGTGGTTGTTCCACCACTGTGCAATGTCCACGGCTTCCTTCAGCAGCCATTCAACATCTTTATTGCCCTTAATGTAATCAGCAAGCATGAGAGCAACCTATACATAGTATGTGAGCAACATGACAAGCGACACAAAGCTACATGTATTGTGGCATGCGACACATACCTGATGTGCCCAGCAGTCTGCAAATAGCATCCACGGACTCTCCTTTGCAGCTAAAGCGCGAGCCTTACGTTCATCACCACCCGCATCGCCAGTAATCCCAATCACCGCAAGCTTCAGAACATCCCGGCAGTGCTCGATCTCCTTCTCCATCAGCTTATACAAATTTTCTCCGGTCTTGCGCTCGGCAGAGAGATCATAGATGCTGCCGACCCGTACCTGAGAGTACCCGTAGCTCGGTCAGTAGATGACAGATATGGCTATTCATTCGCCTCACCTCACGGTTGACTGTGTGTGTGAACGCAAGAATATGCTTCTTTGATCTGTCCTTCAATCCGTCACATTGAATTGTCGCATACACAGGGGTGCTCGACCTGCTATTCTTCATAATCCATGACTGCTGAGACTTTCCAACCTCCCGTTCAAGTAGAGACCCGGATAGTCGCTGCCTAGAGGGGAGTTGTGCACCGGGTACATAATTATGGAAGAGTGCCTGGACCTCCGGATCTCCGATCGAAGACCAGGGCCAGCCCGCGGAGACAAACGCGCGAAGAAGCTGCCTGTCGAATGCTTCTTGATGTCCTGCATTGAACCGATGTGCCTTCGCTGCGATCACTTGGAACTTTTGTTGCTTGGCTGGACGACGCTCGGTGACAGACCGATTTCCGATGGTGTCGGATCGGACACGCTTGCTGCTTTGGGAACTGACTGTCTCCACCTCTACATCGGAGTCTGATCTTTCCTGCCGTTGGTTCTTCATCGACTGAAACTTGGACTTCACATCATCAGGGCAATAATTGCAGTGTCGAAGGAGGTGATTGATCATTGTGTCCACTTTCCCTGCTGTCACCGTGGATGCATTTTGGGCTGTAGAGACTTCACACATTGTTCAAGGTTGACAAGGCTGAACTTTCACACCTTCTACAAGCAGTATGTCTTTGCCTCTTGCAGCTTGGAGACGACCCTCTTTAACAGCTTGCTCCTCATCCGCGGTCAATTGTCGTAGGACTGCATCTACACAGAATTTGCAGATTGCCCCGAAGTGTGTACTATCTATTGGACAGCGCTAGTGCACGTAGTGGCACGCGGCTGGGACTGACCTGGTGAGCTTGTAGAGCTTACTGGTGGGGACTGCTAGTAGGAAAACGAGTTGTCATTAGGGGCGGACAGGCCTGCTCTTATATACTACAAAGGAGTGGCTATGCAGGGCTGTACGCTATCATACCAGTGCAGATGGCTATGAAGCCAATGATGTGGAAGGCTGTGAGAACAGCCATGCTGTGTCGCATGTGACCAAGGCTGTGTAGAGCCTAGTTCAACACTATCAACTTTATTCTTGCTTTTTATGAAGCACTCCCATACGGGATTCTTTGGACGCGGCATAGATATGATTTTGTGAGAGACGGAGCAGGTCTACGTTGTCAAATTTACGCCCAAGCAAGCAGATGTCTCACGCATTTCGGAGTTTAAACTGTTATGACCCGTCACTGACCCGGGGGTGTTCCCGCAATCCCAAATAACTAACTGACTAACCCGTTATAACCGGGTCAGGTCATTTCGTATATGACCGGTCAGTAACAACACTGAGGACGACGAATCGATACCGTCGACGTGTAACCGACGCGTCCCAACGGTCGACGCGCTCTGCAGAAAGCCGGTCACATGATCGTGTGCATGGGACACCGGGTGGAGTCGATTCCGACTTCCCGACGCCAGCGTCGTCTGCAGACTGCACAATGGCCGACGGAATGTCATACGGTTGATCCCGTCCACCGCAGTTGACTACTGTTCGGTCCAATCACCTCTCATTTCTCGTCATCGTCAACGAGAGCAAAGAAAGGGGATCATATACCAACTTCATATTGTGCCCGATCGAGCTTCAATTGGTCCCCAGGATCGCCTCGCTAATTAGACTACATTGACACAAATTGACATATTCTCTGACACAGGACGCATCCGCCATCACCGTTCGGGCCGCCGATTGAAAGACCCTCAAAAGCAATGCCCCGTTGTCGAGATGCTGGATCCGGGCGCTTTCCCCGCTGAGCTGAAGGGCTGACCATGGATCCAAACCCGAACTACAACTACGTGAGCTTTGCCGACAAGCTCAGGTTCCTCGCAGCCGAGATCGCGTGGCCTTTCATCGCTCTCGCAATTTGTATACGTAGGAAAGGGAAGGGGAGGATCACGCTGAAGGAGGAGCTATACGATGCCAGATTCCGACGGTGAGCGGTGATATATCATCCGTCAACGCGCGCTGAACTGATATTTTTCGGCGCTTTCGAGACCTATCCACGTTCCATCTTCCGCGTCGCCTTTGCGGGCGACAAGATCGCAAAGCGAGCCCTGAACTCGCACCGGTTTGCCTCCGTCCAGAGCAACCTGTACGAACACGTCCTCAGGCCGGACTTCGCGGGCTACTGGATGCTACGGCACTGCTTTACCGACCCGCAGCCTCCCTCCTCATCAGATATCGTCCTATGCTACATCCACGGAGGCGGCTACCAAGTCTGGCAGCCAGGGACGTACAGCACATTCCTCCTCGCTCTCGTCGAAGCCATCACGAAACGCTCAGCGTCAGCGTCTTCGCGCTCGACTACTCCCTCGTCCCCGAAGCCATCTTTCCGATGCAGATCGGGCAGATGGCTGCCATGTACAGGTACATGCAAGAGGAGATGGGCGTCCACTACAACAAGGTCGCGATCGCAGGCGACTCAGCAGGTGCACATCTCAGCCTCGGCTTCCTTACGCACCTGCGCCGTCCAACACCATTGCTCTCCCCAAACCCCTCCGCGGGGCTGCCCAAGCCGGGGAAGGGTCTCTTCCTGATCAGCCCGATCTGCTCGCCGGACACGTCAGCGCAACGTACCACCCGAACGACGGGCTCGACATGCTGTCCAAGACGATCGTCGACCAGTACGTCGCCGAAATCTTCGGCGCGTCCGAACACGCGGGAAAGGAGCTCGGGCTGCCATATCACGAGTTCGCGCGCCCTGTGCCGGGCTGGAAGCGCGACTGGGCGGAGGTGCTGCCTACGCGGGTGTGGATAGGCGCCGGCGCCAACGAGGTGTCGGCGGGCGATATCGAAGACATGGCGGAGGCAATGCGCGTCGCGTCCGTCGAGGTTGAATTGGCGCTCGCGAAGGGTAAGGCGCACGTGTGGCAGTTCGTCGACTGCCTCGCGGCGGAGGGAGTGTACCTGAAGGCATCCATTGGACAAGCTCTGCCGCCAGCGATGGTAGGCGTGGAGGAGCTGGCGAATGCTATTGCTGGCGGTCCACAGTCTGATTGACTGACGTTCGAAGGAGTGGCTCCCAAGGACTACAGTTGAATTGGGTAGGCCGGTGCCGAACGTGAATGACTATCACTCTTCTCCAAAAGCTGTCTATGGTTCTTGGGCATGGAAGACCGGAGCAACCGAGCGGGCATTTGCCGCTGTCCCGATACCGTCCCAATCCTCTTTAGGAGGCTCATCCCGTACTACACCGTGACCCCTAATCATCTTCTTTTTCTTACCGCACAACAGACACATAATGCTTTCCTGTCTGCCCGATACGTGTGGACCCCATGCCCATGTCGTTGAGGGCCCTGCTGCTCCTATGTGTGAAGCTATGCATCCACTTCCACCAGTTGCAGCGACGCATAGCTTCACTGTGTCACTTGGCTGGTGACGCCAGAATAACTCACCAGCAAAAATGCCTCCGGTTTGCTTCCGTTACCGATGTTAGATTATCCCGATTCGGAAAACATCCGGCGTTGGAGTCAAGCACCGCATTCCCTAACACCCTCCCGTCTTGCTCCCTCTTGCTCCCGTCCCAAGCTTGTCCCAAGCAATCCCAATTCTTCTCAAGCCAAGCGTCCAAGATCAACAGATCAGATCAAACACCAGAGAATCGCGGTTATCCAGCATCGCCACACCATCATCGCCAACGCCCACACCCGGATCCGCACGTGGTTCTGGTGGTGGGCGCGTTCTCTGCGACGCGTATCTGTGGCATCTCGCTTCGTCCTGCGCTCGAGATCAAGCTCGAGATACAATCTTCCGGCGTTGCGTGGTTTTCTTTTTCAGATACGTATGTACAGAATTCGTGCAATCTGGTGTGAGCTGCATACATACTTACGTGACCTCTTAAGGATCTCTGTAGGCAGGTAATATATTGCTGCTATGGGGGCGCGCGATCCTGCGTTCACGAGGTTATCGCGAAAACGCTGATGGATCAGATCGCAAATCCGTTTTCTCTGTGTGTGATCTCAGAGCTTTGAATGCAAACGACGTTTACGCCTGAATCTGTGGCGAGGATTCATGCCACGCGGCGTGTGCAAAAGCAGATATCCTGGATCAGCCAGAGTATGATGCGCTCTCAACTCTCAGCATTTCTCGGGGATGGCGCTCGCGATCCGTGCCGGGAGCAACGACGCAATCGCGTGCCATCAGCATCGACAGATGTGTGCACAGAGAGCGACGAGGGTGTCTTCCATTCATCTCGCCATCCACGGATTCAGGGCGACTGCGATATTTCGCGGAGGAAGGAAAGAAGACCTATAAGAGAAAACGCAAGGTCACGGCCCCTTACTCAAAGAGCACGCTTCCATCAGGGAGCATTCATCATCGCGCTGAGATGGGAAGAACTCGGGAACCGCTGAATTGACAACGCTAACTGCGGTCTGTGCATGTGCAGATTGCGTTTTCAGTGTACTACTTCCTGGGGCGCTCGTCGGAGCTGGGTCGGAACAATACCTCACAATTGTCCCAAATGAAACAATATGACCCAAAGCGGCAAGATATTGAACATGTGGCATATAGAGGCTTGCGAAAGGAACAGAGGGCATGATGAGGCACTTTAAACTCGGACCGAGATCAAATGTAATTATGCGTGGATGACGACAATCAGACCGGGCAGGACCGCGGGTTCGTCAAGAAAGTACAGCTGAGATATCGCGTTGGTCGGTGGCGGCGGCAGCTCTGAATCACACACGCCGCGCCGAATCTATCACCCTTGTCTCCATGCCGAAGTTCCAACAGGAGTCCGACCCACCCCCTGGTTTAGATATCGCAGTCGCTGTCGGGCCCGGGCGAAGCTGATCCTGACCGCGAGCACCAATCCGCAGCCCGGAGCTATCGGGATGAAAAAGGCAAAGAAGCCTGCAGGGCCCGAACGCGAGCTCGCTGCGGGCTGTGCTACGCACGCAGATGAGCGCGGTCAGATGTACGGGATCAGAAGGAGGAAGAAAGGGGAGGCTGCGGCAACGTTTATCGTCTGCGTTATTCTTGCCAGCGTCCGATTGACCGCCTTGTTGGTCGACCGAGTTGTGGTTGGATGAGCGCGGTGGGTCACAGGGATCAGAAGGAGGGGGAAGTCAAGGCTGCGGCCCCGTTTTATTCTCGCTGTCGTCGTTGCTGCAGCTTCCTCGGAGGCGCGTGCTGCTGCGAGTGTCGACCCACCGCGGCACCGGCCTTCCAGGAAGCCGAGAGGTTCAGAGAGAAGGACGTGGCGCGGCATACATCAGAATCGAAGCGGATCCGAGTCGGGAGGCGAGGTGGATGACAGAGGAACACGGCTTGGACGGCCGATTCGTTAACGCGAGCGCGAGCTGGTGCACAGACATGGCATAAGTAGGTGCGCAGAGACTTTGATATGCGCAGACGACTTGGCGCACCGATTCTGTCGTCATTCCGCTCGGCGCGGATGCGCGAACCCGCGAATTCAGGGAGGCGATATAGGCCGTTTCGTTCTGGATCCCTTGCGCGCAAAGAAAAGAGAGAGAGAAAACCCCCGAAAATGACGAGACCATGTGCGTGCGCGATAGCCTTTGACTTTCCATCCGGAACGCGCGGACGACCGAAGGGACGCGCGCGCGCATACTGACGACCGGCGGCGGACCGGGATCCTCTAGACCGCCACGCGCACGAGTTATCGATCTTTGCGAGAAGATATCGTCGACGACATCCTAACGAGAGCTCTCGAAGCGAAGGGCGCAGCCTCGAGGGCGCAGCTGTTTCAGGCGGACGGGTGGGGGGGCAGGGGCGGCGGCGGGTGTTTCATCGGCAGGGTTACGGGCCACGCGCCTGATCGTTGCCTTTTTGGGAACAAAGGGACCAAAGGAAGGTTTGTTGGCATCCCGCGGACTGACGGAAGCTTCGTGCAACGTGGACGGCTTCGCTCTTCGGGATCAGGAAGCGTTAAGCCGAGCTCCCGCTGGTTAGGACGCCGATGCCGGTGGTAACGGGATAGTGGCGCGCGACGAGGGCGCGAGCCTCTGAGCGGGGATTTTTTGTTGGTGCGCCACAAGAGTATGTGGAGTAAGTATACTGTGCGGAGTACGGAGGAGAAGAGCCGTGAACGGAAAGAGGTGGTGTTTGCGTTTGTAGACCGATGCCGTTTCCGACTACGTATGGCGGTGGAGAGAGCTTCCAGTCGCGGGCGGAAGCGTCGATGATCATTGTTTGGCGTGAGATGCCAAGTTCGTGAATTTTGGTCCTTGTATGCCGGGCAAAGGGCGGGGTGGGGGGCGGGCGTGCTTTTTTCTTCTGGGCGCCTAACAGAGGGCCCGAAGGTGACAAGCATGTGGTGTTCGGACGCTCGCGACGAAAAGCGCTAGCGCCTGGCGCAAGGTTTTTTTATATTATTTTTTGCGTTTGCCGGTGTGGCATTATTGCGTTTGCGGCGCCGTTGGGGGTAGAGTACGGCGGGTTCCCGCGTCGCTATGTATAGAACGCCCGGCGGCGGCGTGGGGATCGACGTTGAGCCGACGAGTTTATGACGGAAATCGGAATAGCGGAGCGGGTTCGGATGTCGATGGACTGAAACGCAAGGAAGGGTGGACCGCAGGCGGTTAGCGCTAGAGATACGGGCTAGCTTGCATACCTGAGGGAGGCCACGGTGGGTCCGAGGTGCCTGGCTGATGACGAGAGCGATGGACCAGCCGTCGAGAAACTCTGATACCGATTGAGCGCATTGCAATCGTAAATTTATGTTTATGTATGTATGTATCAACAGTCAAGCCCGTGGGGGCCGTTAATTGCGTTCGTTGTTCTGATGCTGGGGGGTTGTGTCTACTTATAGATTGTGGGAGTGGATGGAATCGATGGAAATGTTAATATGGAGAGAGATGGTCGTCAACGGAAACGTTAATCCTCGTGGATCGACCGCGATGCATCAGTCCGTCTCCGTTCGCGCACGATCGCGCGGAATAGGCGGTGGAACTGGGGCTATAACGAGAAGGAGGAGCGAGAATCGTTTTGAGTGAGAGAGATCGAGAGGGAAGATCCACGAGGGAGGGAGGGGAGGGGGGGTGGTTGACGTTGCAAAAGCGCGTGAAGGAGACGCGGGGGAAGGGCGCTGATAGGAAGTCGCGATAACGAGGAAAAACGTTTTCTTCGGATTTTGCGTTGGCTTCTTTCTCGTGTGTGGTACACGCCGTGTTCAGGGCTTTGTCGCTCGAGCCGGTTCCGGCCTCCGAGGCTCCGTGACGTCTGTACGGCAGGCAGCCACGCGATGGCGGTTCGGAGCCTAAGAGGGAACAAAGAGATGGAAAGAAGAAGAGGTCGACGCGGACGGAGCGGGCGCGTGGCTTGCCGGATGGATGTAACGAGCCGAGACGACACCGATGCGGCGGATCTTGCAACGGCGCGTTACACAGTAAGGGTCCCCCACGGCAATCTGTCTTTCCAAGTTCGAGTTTCTCTCTCTCCTTCTTTGGAGATGGGCTGGTCAAAGGAGGATAGCGGCTTGCCGTGTTCGGTACCATGTGCGGTGGCGGATGATGCGAATGCGTTTGCTGGCGGTGTGACGTTTGGATTTGCGTCCCGAGATCGCGCTGGTGCCGCCCAGATTCCATGGACGTCCGACGGTATGCTCGGGTTTATGGCAACGTATAATCCGTCGGTGGTCGCGGATCTCCGATACAAAGCTGCATATGTGTTGCCGGGGCCGTATGGCGGTATCGACAGAGGCGCGGACCGTCATCCCCTCCCCCCTCTCGCGAGAACGTGACGGTTTACGTCACTTTGTACCTCCCGGGTCGCTCGCGAGAGGAACGAAAGGAGTATGAGCGATCTCCCGTTATATTACGTAGGAGGCAGGGAGCATGGGATTGGCGGGAGAGGGTCGCGGAAGCTAGATTTTTTTATTATTGGAAGGTTTCTCGTTTTGTTCACTCTTCTACTTCTTCTACTTCTTCTTTACGGCAGCGAGCGAGGTGATTGGGTATGATTGGGTTTATCGCTGGCACGTGCACCGCTCGCGATGGAAAGAGGAAAGTGCCTTTCCTTTCTTTTTATTTTATTTTTTTGATATCGGGGGCAGGAGTGACTATCACTCTCGTAGGCGACCCGTTTCCGGGTGGAAGAAGACGCAGGCATGCGGGATCGCTCGCGCGTTTCGCTCGATGTCAGTGGCGGGGGGGTCCGGGGAACCGGCGGCAGCGAGTTCCAGTGCTCGCACAGCGCACACGTGCCGTCGTCGTAGGATCTGGCCCCAGGACGAATACATCGAGAGCAACGTCAGGTCTTGCACCTGGATTCATTATCGATCTGTGCGAAGAAAAACGGGCCCACGGCTCTCTACTTCTTTGCGGAGACAAGGGGGGTGACGGAGGGTGCGGCCCTGAAGGCTGGGGCCGGCGATTGGCCTCTTTGCATCGTGGCGCCCGTGTGGCTTTTTTCGAGAGAGGCGAAGAGGGGGGGATGGATAGCCAATCGTGTCGCGGGGCGAAGCCGGTTCTGGACGTGATCAGGTGCAGACGAACCAACGGTATCATTAGCCTTCCCGTTTCCGCCGTGGGTGGCGGGGGGGAGGCGGGGCAGACGTCTACATACTGGTTTTATGGGCATTTCCAGCTCTGCAGGTCTCGTCGTCCTCCCGGTGTTCTTGTGACACCGCGTGGCGAGGAGGGGTTCAGGGTCACCGGCTGTGCGCACCTATCAGGCCCATCAAGCGGCGGGTCAGCCAGAGGCGGATTGGGCGGATGTAGATCATGGGGGCATTCGACCAAAGCGGAGCGTGAACCGTGAAAATGCGTTTTAGAATAGAGCGAGGGTGTGGTTTCCGGATCGGGCAAGAGAGCGACGGAAGCAGAAGGTGTGCGAGTGGCGCCGCGCGACGCTTTGAGCTTGGTGCACCGCCCGCGCGGAATTATTTTGGGTGCCGTCGGCGGCAGGCCAGCGTGCAGCGGCTCCCCTCGCTCGATAGCGCGCGCCGTTGCGGGATCCCATAGTGCGACGGACGAGCGAGCGAGCGAGCGACGATAGAACACGTCCAGCAGAAACAAGACCCCCCCGCAAAGGAGAGCTCTCGCCGGGCGCGGCCGGGAGTCGAGGCGAGCCACGAAAGCCAAAGCGATTTGTTCGCGTTTTGCGCCCGTCTTGAGAAACGAAGCTGCCCGCGGCGAGGTCGAGTGTGGTTTAGGACGCCGAGTGCCCGACCGGCGTCGGCCGGGAGAGAGAGAGTGGCACACACACGCACCCCATCCGCGATCACGTCGGCGGATTGGTGCCAGCGGGCGGGCGGGCGGACGAGCCGGGCGACGGGCCCATCGTCTTTTCGTACTTAGCGTCCCTGCCGCGCTACCGACCCTGGTCCTCCGTCCCCCTTCCTCCTCCTCCCTCCGCCGCTGTCCCTCCCTCCCTCCCTCGTACCTACCTACCTCCTTCTTAATCTCGCCGTGCCATAGAGACCTCTCTACGCTACAGCCCGCTCAGCTCAGCACCGCCCGTTGGATCTACAGCTCGCCGACGAAGCCGACGTCCCCCGCCTGTTGATCTCGTCACCGCAGAGAAAACCTCGCGCGTGGTTCCAGCTAGCCCGTATCTCACCCGCCCGGCGCCGCCCATGAGTAATGTACGTTCCCGTCTCCCGCTCCCGCCCTACGCTCCCACCGCGCGCGCGCTCTCTATTACGATTACGCGCGCCCCCTGATCATTTTGATCCCGCCGATGGCTGACGATCTCCGTCGCCCCTCATGCAGTAACCGTCACCCGCCCTCCCGTCCTCAAAGCGTAGTTAAAACACCGCACCTAATCGTTCACGTTCGCTTTTCGTTCGCCCCCCGCCTAATCAAACCGTACAATAATGGACGCGCTCGGCCTCTACACCCCCGGCCCGGCTCCGCAGCACCTCCAGAACAACCCTATACACCCGTTCTCGCACCACCCGCAACACGGGCGCCCGTCGATCGCGTACGGTCTCTCGCCCGCGCCCTCGCCGCCCGGCAGCGCGCCGCCCTCGCCCCCGACGTACGCGTACGCCGCCGACGGCCAGATCATGTACCAACAGCCGCCGGCGTACCCCTCCTCGGACCCGTCGTCCTACCCGTACGCCCCGTCCGCGCCGTCCTACGCGCTGCAGACGACGACCGCCGGGCCCGCGCCGCACGAGGACGTCGACTACGGCATGCCGTCCTCGTCCTCGGCGCCGGCGTACGCCCACGCCCCTCAACCACCGCACGCGTCGCCCTCGTCGTCGACCTCGACGACGACCCCGACGGCGCCCCCGACGACGAGCGCGGGTGCGCTGGGCATGACGCAGCTCACGCGCCCGCTGACGGCGAAAGAGCAGGGCCTGCTCGCCCACCTCGACAAGCTCAAGTTCTTCCTCGCCACCGCGCCCTCGCACTGGGACAACCCCGCCGCCTCCTCCTCCTCCATCACCACGCCCGCCTCTTCTTCCTCTTCCTCCTCGTCGTCGTCGTCTCTCGTCCCAGGCTCGTCGTCCGGCCTCGGTCCAGGCTCGGGTAGTCAAGCGGGCCACCACCCCTCGCTGAACCGCTTCCTCCTCCCGAACCAAGAATCCGTCTCCTGCGTCCTCTGGTCCGGCCTGTACCACATCACCGGCACCGACATCGTCCGCGCCCTCGTCTTCCGCTTCGAGGCCTTTGGCCGCCCCGTCCGCAACATGAAAAAGTTTGAAGAGGGCGTCTTCTCCGACCTCCGCAACCTCAAGCCCGGCGTCGACGCCTGCCTCGAGGAGCCCAAGAGCCCGTTCCTCGACCTGCTGTTCAAGTACCAGTGCATCAGGACCCAGAAGAAGCAGAAGGTGTTTTACTGGTCCGTCCGATTCCAACCATCTAATTTATTTATTTTCCTTCCTGGAATTGACGGGGTGGCACACAGGTTCTCGGTCCCGCACGATCGGCTCTTCCTCGACGCGCTCGAGCGCGATCTCAAGCGCGAGCGGATGGGCCAGGAGCCGACGACCGCCGTCGTGGGCGAGCCCGCGCTCAGCTTCACCTACGACCCCAAGCGCCCGCTCTACGAGCAGTTCTCGGCCGCGCGCGATGGCGAGGGCGAGCTCGAGGCCGCCGTCCGCGTCGCCGACGAGGCCGCCATCACCACCACCTCTTCCTCTGCCTCGACCTCTGCCTCTACATCTATCTCTAGCTCTGGGATCGTCAACGGGTACAGGCGAACGAGCGGGACGACGGACGATGCGCCGCGGACGACGCCCGAGATGGACCACGAGCACTCGACGGACGAGAGTCTGTCGGCCGAGGAGGCGGCGAGGAAGCAGCAGCAGCGGCAGCGGAGACAGGGCGTGCCCGGAGGCTCGGGCGCCGCGTTCTTCAGCATGCTGTCCTTGTTCGAGGGCAGCCCGACGTACAAGCAGCGGAGGAAGAAGCAGCCCAAGTCGTCCTCGGCCCACGCCCACGCGTCGTCGTCCTCGGCCTCCGGCGCGAACCGCAAATTTGGCGCGCCGTTCACGACCGCCGCGCGCCCGTCGCGCGAGGGTGGTGGTGGAGGTGGAGGCGCGGAGGTGGATATGGGCGCGGGGTACGGCGCGCGGGACGGCGATCTGAGCGCGGCGGATATGTTTCTGGCGCAGGCGAGGGAGGAGTTTGGGCCGCGGAGTTGGAGGGAGCGCGAGAGCGAGAGGATGAGGATGAGGAGGAAGGCGCCGCCGCCGCCCGCGTTGACGGGCGTCGCTGCTGCGAACGTGCACGGCAGGGTCCCGCTGGCAGGACCGTCGTCCGCGCCCACGTCGTCGCTCGGTACGGGTTCTATCGCTTTTTAAAAAACGACCCGTCCGCTGACCGGGGGCTTGTTGACGCAGATATGCGGGATATGGCGGTGCCGACGCTCGTGTCCGGCCCGCTCTCGTCGTCCGCCGCCGGAGGGTTTCCGTCGTCGCCGTACTCGCCCGAACAGGCGCAGTACGCGCGCGCTCAACCGCAGGCGAGGCACACCTACGCCGCCGGCGCCGGGTACGACCACCCCCACCACCAGCACCAGCAGCAGCAGCCGGCCAGCGCGCACGCCGCGACCCTGCCCGCCTCTTTCGACGCCATCGACGGCCGCGCGTTCGCGTGCCCGCTTTACTCGTGCGGACGCACGTTCCGCCGCGCGGAGCACGCGCGGCGCCATATGCGCACGCATACGGCGGAGCGCCCGCACGGGTGTGCCCGCTGTGGCCGCCGGTTCGCGCGCGCGGATAATCTGGCGCAGCACGCGAGGACGCACGCGCGCGCGGATGCGGAGGGCGTCGCGCACGTCGACGACGGGGTGTATGCGCACGAGCCGGAGGACGCGCGTGCGGACGAGGCGGACGTTGATTCGGAGGACGAGATTTATGCGCAGCAACAGCAGCAGCAACAGCAACAGTACGCGACGTCCTTCGGCGTGCCGAGTCAGACGCAGGCGCAGGTCCAAGGTCAGGGGATGGTGTCCGACTGGGTGCAGACCGCCTTCCCCGGCGCGGCGGCGACGGCTGCCGCCGTCCCGCCCGCGGTCGCCCACCTCCGCCACGGCAGCGGCGCCTCGTCCTCCTCGCTCGGCTCCACCAGCTCGCCGCAGCTGCACTACCGGTACCTCTCGCCCGACTCGGGCTCGTCGCTCTCCGCGCCGTCGACCAAGGCCTCCTTCGACCACGCCGCGCTCTACCCGCTCGGCCAGCAGCAGCCGTCCGTCGCGGGCCCCGTGCGCCGCTTCCGGAGCGTGACGCCCAACTACGCCCGCGCGGGCGAGAGCATCCGCCGTCCGCTCACGGCGTCCATCCCGGACTACGCGGGTACGGCGGCGGCGGCGGCGGCGAGGGCGTACCACCCCTACGCCGCCGCGTACGAGTCGACGCATTCGAGCCCGGCGCACCATACCGTGCCGCTCGCGTACGCCGCCAGCCAGAGCCAGAGCCAGAGCCAGACCCACTCGCGCCGGAGCTCGGGCGACGTGCCGATGATGGGCCTTCAGCCGGACGCGGACCCGTACGCCGCCGCCGCGACGCAGTACGCGACGTACGCGACGGACTCGCCGGGGCAGTACCCCGCGTTCCACGATAGCCCGCCGAGCGACCACGAGGGCGCGATGCAGGACCAGGGGATGTACATGCTCGGACTTCCCGCCTCCCAGCAGCAGCAGCAGCAGCAGCAGCAGGTGCCCGTCGTGCCGACCACGAACTACTACGCGCTCGCTGGCCAAGTCGAGTCTGCGACCGCCGTCCGCCACGTCTCCATGTAAGACGCGCAGAAGGGCCGGGAAAGAGGACGAATCAAAATGACGCACGTTTTTTTTTCATGCAACGGCGGGGCCCACATCCACGTCGTCTTGCACCAAAAGTGTTTTTTCGTGTTTACAGTATTTGCACCAGGATTTCCACACCCCCCCTAATCGTCATCATCAGCTTCCCCCCGACTCGATCGTCTCCCGGTACTTTCCAAGTTCGACCTAATTCTTCGATCTCAGCAACGCCTCGACGGGACTGGCTTTCCCCCTTCTGTCTCCTGCCACGACCCAGTATAATACACCCGCACCTAATGCCCCCCATCGCCGGAACGATCGGTTCGCCCCACCATCGCCTCTAATCTTGCGTCGCCAGCGAGCAAGCTCGCCGCCACGCTTCCCCACCTTTCGCTTTCCATTCGTCGCGCGTCTGGACGCGGCACCCCCCCTCGGCACGGCCCACTCCCCAGATCGTCTGTTACATGTTCTCCTTTTACTTTATCGATAGCTTAGCATCTCCCACTTGATTGTCTCTCCACCCATAGTTGGCGGCACGCCCGCGCACCCTGTCTGTTTTCTTCTTTGTTGCTTTCCGGTCACACACACACATCCAACCATCGCTGTTCTTCTCCTCGAGACCTTTCGTTCGCGAAACCCGAATGTAGCTACAAAGCACACGCACACGCACCCATACGTTAGTCAATACTCGAATGTAGTAATTCCATTCCGATCAACGACGTCCCCGCCCCCGCCCTCTCCCTGCACTCTCCACCCTAAATGAACCTGCATCGCCAATGGGGATCATGAACATGCGATCCCAGCAAATTTCTATCGCTTCCCCCCTTCACACCCCCCTTATCTCTTCTCGGGCTGTGCGATATAGCCTCCGCCATTCATCCATCATCGGGTGGACAGGACAGTGTAGGGCCGCGATTCCTGCGATCTCGCCGGAGACGTGTATGAGAGAGAGAGAGAGGATTGGAGCTGTGCGTACACGCTAACTATGCCCATCTCGATGGCTGTAATAGATCCCAGGGCGCCGATCTGCGCCGATCGCCAGTCGGTGATTAGGCGAACCCGCCCCATCTCTTCCGGAGAGCACGGGACAGCCCCCCCCCCCCCCCCCCCCCCCCCCCCCCCCCCCC